>NC_084825.1:6192959-6342959 GCF_958449725.1 Rosa rugosa
AATGTCCAAAGACCATAAAAGAAAACAAACAAATCGTAGGAATCGTCAAATATATTGCTGATCGACCAATCCAAAAATTTCAGATTATAACCTACACCAACATTATTCCAAAGAAGAATACTTTTACCCATAGGAATTCGATCAAAACTCAACTTGGTAAATCATTGTCTATACATATAGTAAAACGATTGTTCAAATCCTTGTATGAATAGGAATGGAACTGTGTTGGAATTAAATCCAAGAATGAACCATTTGATTCAAAATTTGACTAGAACAGTTGAGACAAAAGTGTATTTCAAACCAACCTTTCCAACCTTAAACTCGAATTCAATCCCACAAATCACCCTTTAAAACAAATCCTTTACTGATTGCAAACAGGACTTAGAAGACCAAGATATAGTGATCATAAGAAGTAAGGACGTTTGGTACTTAAAATTTGTTTACCTAATTGCAGAACAAAAACAAAGTAAGACTCTACATAGAGACAGATGCATCAGTACTAAAACAAACAAGGTTCCACCAATTTGTAATCATAACAGAATCTCATAAGAATTCGTAGAGAAAATACCTCATATCAATCACACCCAATACATATGAGATTAGAATCTAAGCTATAAAGAAAGTTTTGTTTTCCCTACCTCAAAATTTGGAAATCAGCAGCCAAGAGAACCGAGCAAAAGCAAACCAAGCTCAAACGCAAACACCCAGCTTGTCCCGTAGAAATCCAGTCATGGAAAGAAGCTCCATATAGAGGGAGAATTTCATATTCTTGAACAATGAAATCTCACGGTTAATTCTCCTCTCTTTTGTCTTGGTAACTAGCTAGTAGTCGGTTGGTTGTCAATGAGAGAGTAGACTCATTGGTACCCGAAAAGAAGAGTACGTGTAGAGTAAAGGAGAAGGAGGAGGAAAACACGTGTCTGGTTGGAAGAGAAGAATATAAGGGAGAGATGGACGGACGGAGGAGATTAAGCAAACTGTCTCCTTGCAACTTAGGTGGCTGGATGTTTCTAGTACTAAACTAGGTGTTCAACAAAATTTAACACATGTTAATAACAAAGATAATAACCCAAACTACAAATAATAACCCAAGTTAAACAACACAAGTAAAACACAAAAACAGATAAGAATAAGGAAAACAATTTCCTAATGAAATTTAATTAAGGCTAGGTCATCACAAAATGCAAATTAGAAACTCATTTGTTCAGACGAGCATGCACGTTATTTAGAGCAAGTTCACCCGTAGTCAAGAAATGTCAAGGTCGAAAAGTCAAGAATTCGACCAGTCAAGTAACTGTTCACTGCCACTGGACATGAGTTTCCACCCGTTTTTTTTCTTGACCAGTCAAGACTGTTCATCGATTTTTTACTGTTCATTAAGTGTTTTAACGATCTCGACAAATGTCAAAGTGCTCGAGAATATTTTCAGAAATTTTCACAAGGTGAGATCCTCAATGTAAGAGTTGGATAATAAAGTACACGTCACGACGAGTTCGTGAAAATTTTCGGAGAATTATTCGGATCACCGGGCTATTTTTTGTGGTTGTCCGAACTTTTGGAATTTTGGGAAATTAATTTAAGAAAGAGAAACAGCTGGCGTGATCCTAGTCATCCACCTTTTTCCACCGATTGATCCTAGCCGTCATTGTGACATCTATTTAAAGTGGTGAACTGTGGGAGACAGGAAAATTCGAGAGAGAGAGCTCGGTGCTCTCTGACCCGAGACGCAGCGCAACCCGGCAGGAAACCCGAACGGAAATCGCTCCTCCGGCCACTCCACGACGGCGCGCGGACACCCTCGTCTTCGTCTCGCCGTCGCCAGCAACCCCTTGCCCTTGGATCATCCATGCACTGAACGGAAACGGAGAATCGACGGCGAGAAGCAACGACTGCTCCGGCGGTTCTGTGATGTTTTCCGGCGACTACGGTCTCCGATTTGCTTGCATGTGGTATCGAAATTCATCCCCTCGTCATGCTCTACACGTCTGTATAATTAGTTTTTCAATTCGATCGAGTTTTGACGAATGTGTTTCTGGATTCTTTCTGTCTCCGTTGTTCCTCGTTGCCGGCCACTTCTCCGTTGTGCTTTCAATTCGATCGAGAAATTGTGATGCTTTTTGGTGCTGACGTCACCCACTTTCAGGGCTGGGCCGAGCTAGCTCTTTGACTTGGCTGGGCAAGAAAAATGTCAAGCGCTTGGCTTTTTTCTTGGCTTCGGTCAAGAAAGTCAGGATTTTGCCCGGTCAATAAGCTACCGGTGGAGCTGCGTTTTTCTCCTCCATGGTCACCACCTCAGCTTTTCCTAGCTGGTGACCGGTCAAGAAGCAACCGGTGGACTTGCTCTTAGGGGGTTAAGGTCAACTTGTCTTTTAGCTTTAATACTTTTTAATCTGGTTTTGATATTATTATGTTGTACCGGAAATCAAGTTATTAGTTCTTAATTCTTTCAATTGCTTCCAGCAATGCACTTCTGAACAGTAAGGAAATTGATTACGGAAACTACTCTCCTTTACTCTCCCTTCTCAGGAATATAGAGTAGCAAATGTGAGAATATGTTAATTAGTTTTTAAGTGCGGTTATTGTCATCCTACTAACTACTTTGTTCACCCTACATTCTCTTCTTATCCTACAAATATTTTTTTTAGTTTCATGTTTATTTTGTTCACTCATTTGCAGTACCCAAAATGTCCTTTTCCAATATAGGATTTAACTCGAAATCTTTTTCTATTTGGCTTCCTCAGTGTCTCTCTTAGTTATTTTTAGCTTCCTCCTCGTCTTTCTCAGTCAATCTCAAGAATCATAGTCAATCAATCTCACCGAGTTCAACAATGAATGAAAAGATTAAGAATGAAGTTTAAATACGTATTCTGTAGGGGTAATAAGAAAAATTAATTGTAAGTACGTATTCTGCAGGGATAATAAGAAAAATGAATTGTAATTTTTAATCTAATATTGTCCTTTATTATAATTTCATATTAGGATATTTTAGTATTTTAATAAATCAGAAACTTGTAAGGTAAATAAAGTAGTTATTAGGGTGGCAATAGCCGCACCCTTAGTTTTTCTGTTTCACCTGAGTTTTGTACCAATTGTTGAACCAATCAAACTAATAGTAATATGGCATGCAACAGAATTGGTATATGATAGGAAAAGAGAAGACCATTATAGTAGTGATTAATTGAAATAAAAATTGTTAAGCTGTGTCCAATTTTCATGTGTGATATGTTGGTGATCTCTTATTTAGGAGAATTGTTGGGTTAGGTGTCTCTAATTTAGGCTCTATCTGCCTTTTTAATTGAAGATGTTGAGGGGCTCTAGTCTAGCTTACTGATTCTCTGATTTTGAGTGGATATCTAAAATTAATCACCTTGATGAGAATTATTGATACAAGTGTATCGATGTTTGTGTTCAAGTAAAGTTTAACTTTATGCTACGAATTTTTTAGAAATAAAAGAAACTTATTATAGGAAAGTTTAAAGCACAAGTTTTATTAATTTCAATTTTGTTTTATTTTATTTTGTTCACTCACTGAACTCGTCTCACTATTTTTTATGGATGATTTTGTTTTCCTTTCGTTTTGCCCAGGTTGTAGATAATGGTAGATATTGCTGAGGTCAGACCCACACAAGCGTCGAGGCACTCGTAGGGCCTCTTCTTTTGGTTTAGTTCCTTGTAATTATGGAACGTGGTCCTATGGAGTTGGGATGTGTACTAGAATTTAGAAGTGTGAATCAAAACTACAGGTATCGGGATTTTTTTTGTTTTTGTTTTAAGACTGCAGGTATCAGGAATTTGGGATTGTCCATTTAACATATCTATATAAAATAGAAAATTATTAGGACTTTGATCGGACAGACTTGAAATGGATTTTTCTAAGCATGTGTGTGTGTGTGTTTTTTTTTTTTTTTTTTTTTTTTAAGGATTAGTGAGTGCGTCTAAGCGCTAGCACATTTAGGTTTTGATGCTTAAACGACACTAAGCCATTTCTCAAACACTTAAAAACAAAAAAAAAACAACAACAACAACAACGACTCTAAGCCAAGTCAAACCAAGTATGTACGCATGTGTTTACATTTCACTTTTTTTTTTTTTAAGTATGTACACATAGATTTATTTCGTTGAAATTAGTAAATGAGAGATCAGAGTTACCGGGATCGCTCCTCTCCCCTGCGACCCACATTCCGGATTGGTCGATCCCGATCGTGGTACGTTGGCGACCCAAATCGCCATCTTTAACAATCTCATATTGAATCGATTGTTTACCTAGGATCTATCTTCTGGTGTTATTGAAGAAAAATGATTTCTTTTTCGTGATTAGATTGCCTTCATCGTTCATTGAATATGCAGAAGTTTAACCGACTCCCAAATATTTTTTCTGACTTTCTCACGCTTCTTTTTCTATTTTACCCTTTAATTCAAATTTAAAGGTATTATCTGCCTCTCTTTCATACGGTAGTCATTAAATTCTTTCTAATTATTGTTGTTGACATTGACGAATTCATTTGATTATTTCTTTACATTTAAAATTTTCTGTAATTGGTTAATGACTTAATCAATCATTCAAAATAATTTAAGAGTTAACCACGTGGTGTGGTGTGTTGGTCGAATGGCCTAGTCTGGAACCCCCAGGTCTAGCGTTCGAATCCCAGCTCCATCCCGTGGCCAGCAGATTTGAGGGACCCTTTGGGTTCGTGCGTCTGCGGTGCAGTGGATTAGTCTGGCTTTGCCAGGCTTTCGCCGTAATGTCGGTGCAGGTGTCCTGGCGCTGGGATACCACTGCATGGGTGTGTGAGTTACTAACAACTAACCCGATCAAAAAAAAAAAAAAAAAAAATTTAAGAGTTTGATTATAAAAGTAGAGTGCATAAATTTCAGAAACCTACACAATTATCGTACCGCGTATTCGCACCTCTACGACCCGCAATCCAGGTAACACTGTGAGAGACTGGCATGAACAGATATGTATCAGTAAAATGCCGAGAATTTGTTCATTTTTTAATAATTTTTTTTTTGAATTTGTGGATGGCTTTGGATAGTGTCTGAAGTAAGATGCAGTTTTATAGTTTCTGCAGTTATTTATTGATGTTCGATGTAGTCGAATTAAACAATTTAACTCTGTAATGTCAAATAAATTTCGTATTCAAAATCACAGTCTGTCACTTTCTCGGGAGTATCATACAGAGTGCAGGGCTAACCAGTTTAGTTCCCAAGTGGGAAGAGCAAGGATTCATTCCCTTTGGTACTTTTCTGAAATCTCTGATCAATAGACAGTAAAAGGGAAATGGTGAGGACCGATGCCACTAGCGCTGACCCATCTTCCACGTGTGTTGATAACCCATCTTTAATTTTTAAGATTTTGTTCACAGCACCCACCCACAAATGATAACATGATTTCACATCAGTGTCTTGTACGACATTTTGAAGCCAGTGGTGGCGTCTTCTTCAACATACATCAATTATTTCTTCAACCATCGACCGCTTATTATACCTTAGGTTTTGCCGATCAAGGATTGTGAGTACTTGTGGGGCTCAGAGACAACATGATGCTAAAAATTAGATTGCTCATAGGTGGTAACAGTGTCTCTTCTAAGGTTTTTCTACGTGTATTCTTGTAGCTACATTTGGTGGCGATTGCTCAAAGACTCATATTTTCGATAAGTATTTTTTTTTTTTCTTGGTTCGATCAGTTGTGCTGGTGGCTTCCCTTTTGGAGGTGTTGTGCTTGATGGCGGCAGCGACTGATGCTTTGCAGAGGACAGCAATTGCATGTTGTTAGACATGACTGCTAGGATCTAAGTTGGTGCTTGGGTTGGACTTTTGAGATTGTTATTACTTTTCCGAATATTGGACCTAGTAGATTAATTGTTAAATTCATTTCACCACCGGTCACGAAAAAGAACAAGAAAAAAATTCATTTCACCTCTTTGAGCTATAGCTATAGACTTAAAATTGTTTGTGTCTCTGGAATTCTAATTTCATCACGTGTGTGCCCTTATACTCTTTAATTTGATCAATCATAGCCATTTGTAAATTAATTTGTCAATTTCTTCATTAATTTTTTATGTGGCGAATCCCACTTGTGTCAATTTTTGACCTTGATGATGTAAGTGGTGTGGTTCTTGGGTAACACATGGCCAAAAACCTGTTTAAATGGCCCTCGCCATGTCAAAGAAGTTATGAAGAAACTGATGGACTAGATAACAGTAGCCTATGATTGATCAAACTAATGAGTACAAGAGCACATAACTAATGAGTACAAGAGCACATGTAATTATATTAGAATCGAAGTTTTAGGACATAAACAATTTTTTGGGTAAAGTTCACCAAGGTAAAATAATTTAGCTCTAGATTTAATTTAAAAATTTGGGACTCAAGTATCGAAGTTGAATAAACTTTTGAACTTGATCCAATCACTCATTGGTTAACTTGAAACGTAACAAGGTCACAGGTCTATGGTGCTTGTTTATAAACATTAGTAAAGAGGACCTTTATAGGTAGAGGGATTGTTTTATTTTATTTTTTTTATTTTTTATTTTTGGTTCTCTTTAATCCCCTACTTAATGTGGAGGGACTGCTTATCTCCTAGGTGAATCATCTTGTATATTTTAACTATGGGTAGTATAGTCGTCTATATCATCTCATGTGGTGTTAATTTTTTAATGTTTGCATCAGTGGTTCTAGAATCAAAATGCACATTCATGATGTAATTTTTCTTTGCTAGCTATTGCATATTGTTAACTCCTCCCTCAGCTTTTGGCTTAGTGATTCATTAAAAGCCATTTGTAATATTCCTTTGGCAGGCTGGTTTTAGAACCATACTAAACTGTGCAGAATGTTGAAGCTTGAACAAATATGTACTGTCAATCGCCTCTTCTTTGACAGGTGAGTTCCAAGTCTGGAGTTATGACTTATGAGCTGATACCAACGATGTGGCTGCTACCAAGCTATTTAACCTCCATCTTGGATTCATAGATTCCCAAGAGTTCAGTGTTTACCCATGAAAATCAGTTAAAACAAGAATTTTGAACAAGGAGCTACAGAAAGAATGGTACTCCCTGGTAGTTACCATTTGCAGTGTTGGATTCAAGGAAGTACCAGTTTTACATTCACTTAGTGAGCTAAAATCATGCATTGCATTGAATATTCACCCAGATAACTGTTGGTTTGTCACCTTGTATATATTCACTTATTGATGCATAATTGTGCATGCAAAATGCCTACTGCTGCCAGGAAGCCTTCATTTACATAATCACATGTGTTTTGTACCCCTTGAATATTGTGAGTGAGATATTCTTGGCATCAATTGTTGAAAAAAAAAAAGCAGTAGTGATAGTAGGTGAATTACACACTAAAAATTCCTTGATTAGAAACTCTTTCATATAAAAACTCCCACGTCCAGGAACATGGATAAATATAGATTACACACCGCAAGAAAATTGATGACACAACATAGAATATAAAGACTCATTGAAATTACAGAATGGATGTATGTAATTCTCAACTAATGGAACTGATCAATATGTCAACACCTTTAGAAATCAGTCTTAGGAGTGCAGGCCAGTTCGCATCCTAATATAGGATTGCAATAGAACTTGAATCCTAATTGAAACTGCAGATCTTTGATCACGTTATGATTTATTCAATTTGCCAAACCATCCAAAGTAAAATCATCACACATAACACAAGATCTGTTGACGCAGTAAAACCCTCCAAAGAGGTAAACAACTGCGGGCACTATGCCGGTGAACAATCCACTATATGAATATGAAAGTACATAAAGATCTTACACAACTCATCTACTAGAACCAATCTAGTGGGCAGCGGTGTCTCCTCGTCTTTGCTACTTCCAAATCAGCGACCTTGTTCTCCTTTGTCAATCTTAAGATGGCACAACTCTCACCTCGGTTGTCAATCACCTCAAGGCACAAATCATGCATGAACTACCAACCAAGGCCGACCCTGGGACTAGGCGAAGCAGGCCCAGGCCTAGGGCCTCACATTTCAGGGGGCCTCAAAAAAAAATATGTATGTTGGCCTGCAATTAAAAAAAAAAAAGGATAAAGAAACAGAAGACGCTTGAGAGTTAGAGGCCACCCCTTCAACCCCACGTGTTGGTCACCTGTAATGCTAAGCTTTGAAGAGGGTGATGACACATGGCTCTTATGAGATCGTCTATAACAAACTCACAAATTTTTCTCTCTTATTTTCAAGTTTTATTTTGTCTTTTCCCAACCTTGTTTCTTCTGTCTGTGCTTGATCTACTCACTCCACTCTTTCTTTATTTTTCTTTCTTTCTGTTCTTCTTTTCTTAATTACCATACCCAAAATCTCATGCTTCTATCACCCGCCCCTGTGCGCTCTTCTTAAGTAGAGGACCTGAGTCTGTGTATGAATCTGAGTATTACATACCATATCAACGACATCAATTACCACAACATCAAAATGGAATCACAAAATGAGCACAATCACCATTGCTTCTTCCCCAAAACTCTATGAAAATTTCAGAAAATCAAGAGCTCCCATCAAACCCGTCGAAACCCACTTAAGAGTATTGTTGAGGGTGCTGAGTGAATTGTGTTTCTTTTGGGTTTGATAGCATGGTATCAGAGTCTCCATGGCTCACAGCCTCACACTGATACATGATCATCTACCCGTCGGCGCTGCTTCTTCGATTAGTTTTGGGCGATATCCAGTTCAAGGGAGCTCCTTGATTTGTATGATTAATTTTAGTTGACTATATCATCTTTATCTGGGCTTGTTCTTCATTCCTCGACTTTTGGGATCTGCATTTTGGATTGAGCTTTTTCTGGGTCAATCAAGATGTTTTCAATGAAGAGGAATCAGAAAGTGACCACTACGAAGGAAAGAGAAAGACAAAAGAAAGATGGGCAATGAAAGGGAAAAACAAAGCATGAGTTAGTTTTAGACCTTTAGATTCCAACACCCTGAAATTTCTGCAAAACCAAAATGAAGAGCTGCACTTGTCCATGGAAACACTCACCCAAAACCAAAATCAAATTTCAGCTCAGCTTGCTGCTCTCCAAAACACTGTATTAGCAGCACTCCTCCAAAACCGCCAACCGCCGTCGTCCACCACCCACATCACCACATCTTCATCCCACATCTTTAGGGATTCAATTGTTGAATTTGGGGCCTCAAATTTTTTTTCGCCTTGAGCCTCCAAACTCACAGGGCCGGCCCTGCTACCAACACACATGAAGCATAAAACCAGAAAACTTTTTTGACAGAAAAAGCTTGGGATTTGATAATCCTTCAAAAGCTAAACAAGGAACAGCTTATGAAGAATTCTCACATGAAACTTTAGCTTAATGCTTTCTGAAGATAAAGGCAGAAAACTCTCAAGAAGGCAACGACCAAATATTCTGATATATTCCACCACTTGAACAACCCTAAGAGAAACATATATATAGGAGAGGACGAGCTAGGGTTTCTGATGTACATGGGCTTCATGACGTCTTTTAAAAAGCATGGATTAAAATAGAATCATCATTTAGAAAAGCCCATAAACCAATTTAAGAAAGTTTGAATGCTTTGGATAAAACCATCTGAAAATTCGCATATCAATGCATTAGGATTGAAAAGATTTTCGCATCCTATAATAGGATTTAAAGACAAGTTCAGTCCCAACCTCTTGACAAGCATGCACATGTATGCAAGACATACCTGATTGATGAGAGTGGTACATGAAGCTTGAAGCATTCCATTCTTTCAAGGATCCAAGAGTAGAAAGCTATTACAAGAAACGATGACTCTTGGTTGTTGCGCTTAGTAAATGCCAATCAAAATAAACATTGCACTAACACTCATCAAACACCAACAGAAAAAACCAACATTCATATTTCATAGCAGCACTAGCTAGATTATTCTAATTTTCTCACAGAAGGAATTCAATCTTCCTTTCCCAACAGAGTAAGGAGGAAGGCCTTATAGTCCCCTGAAGTGTCTTTGGCCACAGCCTGTTCAAGAGGAACACTGTTCTTCTTGTAGTAAGCCTCCTTGATGTCCCTCAAGTCCCTCTCTGCCCTTGTAACAATTACACGAGTGAGAGCATCCTCATCGGTCCCAAGCCTTTTGATTGCATTGCGAAGTACCTTGAATAACAGGTAATATATGAGTCTGAGAGGATAATATAATCTAGAAACAGAGAATTACAAATGAAGTTTTACCTTCTCAAAGTACTTCTTGGGGTCATTGAGGCATCGAATGGCTGTGTGCAATGCCTTCTGGAAATCATTAGCTTCCTCATCCAACAAAGCCTGGGAAAACAGACAAAATATTAATCACTTGAAATATTGTTAAACAGAAATCAATTACTTTTGGGGCAGATTGACTATGTAAATCCGCAATTGGGTATTCTAAGCCTTGAATATTTGTTGTACGTTCTTACCTTGCTGATAGAAATGCCCTGATCATCTCTGTATTTTGTTGAATGTAGCCATGAGCTGTGTCTTGCTCCTTGTACTCAGGATCCTGATAATTTCTTCATGATTGAAAGCCTTGTCTTTGATAGCATCATGGAGAATATCAGCTTCTGAATTTGCCAACTTTGCATTGATCTCGTTACCGTCATAACGGTAAGCAGTCACCAAAGCAACCAAAAGCTGCAACATCCACCATAAGCCAAAAACACCGTTAGCAATTCTAATTGTCTAGTTTAACAGTTCTTAAAGTTGACCTATACTCTTCTTTTTATTTAGTCGATCTATATTGCCAATCTTGTTCGAAGGTGCAATAAAAAATCAGTCAGGCAGCGTTATATGTCACATTTCCTGGTAAAAGAACCTGTCAACTTGGTTAAACCATGTACCTTGCGCATATCACCGGTGGTATGTGCAGCTAGATCTTCTTCCAACGAGTGCTTGTAGCGAAGCTGGTAAGCTCTTCTTACAGCTAGGAGCTCTTCAGGAGAGTGAACGCAGGACATTTCTATGATGACATTGTAGTCAGTGTTGGATTTCTTGATGGCCACATTAGCCAAAACTGCATCACGATCTGCTGGATCCAATATCCACCGGTACACCGCTCTCTATACATGTCATCGCAAAATATGATAAGTTTCTTTATTTAATTACATTGCGACAGAAAGAGATTGGGATATACTTCCTTTTAACCCAAGAAACAAAAAGAAAATGGGTGAATGCATCTAATAATCTGATGATATGCAGTAAAATGTTACAGTCAAACATATCTTTTAACCTTGTCAAAAACCAATCTGAATTTCAGAAAACTGATACATAGTATAAGACCATTTATACATAAACGTTATTCAAATCATTATTACATTAAAAGAGTTTCTCTTGGATAATATTCTCTTTTCTACCAGTCCCTCTATCTTCTGTAGTAAAAGGACAAAACATTTCGGAGATTTCTATGTCTTTTGGATACACTAAACTACATCCATAATAGTATTTATGACGATGTGGTGTTAGCTCAGTGGTTAGAGCACCCACTACCTATGTACGAAGTCATGGGTTCGAGTCACCATGGGGGTAGGAGTGAAATCCTTTGATCCTCTTTAAAAGAAAGAAAGAAAAAAAAAAAAAACCCATAATAGTAGTTATTAGTAATAATACCTCAAAATCTCCAGAGAGCTCAGACTCAAGGCGCTTGATTAGATCTTCTTGATAAAGTTGTTCATAAGCTGCCCCGATCTCTTTTCTTTGACCTGCATTTCTATGACCCAGGATGGAGATGATAGCCTTCTCATTAGTCCCCCAACCTACTCGTTAAAAGAACAACCAACAAACATAAATCACTCAACATAAATACATAATTTCAAAATATAACACAATATCTATAGCAGATGAATTATGAAAGAGATTATCTAAGCTACACCTTTAACAGATATTCGAAGAGCTTCTGCATCTTCATTGGCTGAGAAATTTGGAGGAGAAACAAGAGTAGCCATTGTTGAAGTTTTTGTATATCTCTCTCTCACACAAACACAAAAATGGTTATGTTGGACTCTTTCACTAGTGTGTTCTGGCTCTTACAATGCCCAAATTTATAGCAAGGGTCGCTCGGCCATTAAGGAGCTTAAATGGGAATTTTATTCTCTTTGAGCCTTTTGATTAATTTGAAATTATGAATTAATTCATGCATTTTCTACTTTTTCCACAAATGGGATTGTGTCAGGGGAGTCTTGGTTGGCTTTCTAAAAGAATGGGACAAATGGCATTCACAATAGGGTATTCTTGAAATGGCTCTTGTTTGGATTCAGAAAACGTCAGATTCTTTTCTCAACTCTATCAAATTTTCTTCACTAGTACTAGTCTGTCCACTATACGCATCTAAGAGGCATGTACACAAATGCTGACCCTATTAGTCCCATAGAGAAATTCTTAGGTGGGGGTTTCCCCACCACGTGGCTTTAAGGCCAACCAATCAGAAGAAAGAAAATTTTCTCTCTTTTTCGAAACTGCCCCTGCCCTCTAAAGTGCAATACCTAAAACACCCCCCTGCTGGGCAGTGATTGGTCCGCCCCACCACGTAACTTTAGGGTTGCCCCACGCAAGATTCTCTCTAGTTCCATATATGCTAATAGGAAATTAATGTCCCAAATCATGATGATATATATACACCGGTTGCCAGCTCATAATGACTACATCAAAAAATTGTGCCGTTGAGTTTCTTGATCCTTTACCATATTATTTGTCAATTTTATTTCTCGAAATGGGATGAAGAAAGGGATATAACGAGCGATAGAGACATTGCCATCATATTAATCACTTGATTTTCTACTTTTAAAAACAAGTTGCTAGATGAAAAAGTTAAGAGAGATTTTCCAAGCTAATTGCAATTTCAAAGAGATTTTCATTTGAGTTTCTCGACCATTTGCATTAGAATTAGTCAGTTTAGAGAAAGGATATATTGATATAACTCTGCGGTAGAGTGTTTACTGAACATCATGTTAGTCAAAAAATTCACATGTAGTACTACTTTCAAAAGGAATTTAATCAACATTAGTTGTAAATAAGCAGGCGAGATGAAATGTTGAAAGGAAAACTGCTAATCACAATTTGTTTACATACCTTGACTCGCCTTTCGGATAGGGGTCGTCAACGGGCCGGGCCGGGCCGGGCTTTATTAAAAATCAAAGGATCCAAGCCCGTCCATATAAAGCGGGCCTTGCGGGCTTTTTCGGGCCGGGCCGGGCTTAGCCTTGCGGGCTTTTTTGGGCCGGGCCTTGCGGGCTTTATTTATAAATAAATATTTAAAGACACAAGTATTTTTTTTTTTTAATCAAGCTTTGGAAATTCAATGGATAATGATCAAATACAACCAAAGATAACAATCTATATAACTATATTGTACCAAAAAAAATCTATATTTATATATAGATACTAATTTGTTGATAAATAAATTTTTAAAGACACTAATTTTTTATAAATCTATATTTATACATCATACACTCCAAAGAGCTACATATAGCAATTCAAAGAAAATGAGAAACCGACCGTTGGATGAGTTTATTACAATAAATTATGAGTGTGGTAACAAATTTAGCCAATTTAACCATATTTTTGAATCCGATCGGATTGGTCAACCGTAGTCACTTATATGTTTTATTGGTTGACCGATGGCGTGGCAACCGCGAAACGTGCTTATTTTTTCACATCACGTTTGTATATATTCCATCGATGGATGTGCGTGGACATAAGATAAAAAAAAATTAATTTTAATTACAAACACATTGGACTATACCAATTTTATTCCTAAAGTTATATGACTTATACATTGCATTTAAATTGTTTAAGTTCATTCTAAAGCAACCATGAAGTGGAAAATGAATTCGGAGAAACCAACCGCTTGATGGAGAGATTGTAATGTTTTATGGTGGTTGTAGAAAATCCAGCCAATTTGGTTCACGTTTCGAATTCGATCAACTAGGTCAAACGTAGTTACTCTTATAAACCTATATTTATATATCATACACTCCAAAGAGCAACCCCTATAAATTCAAAGAAAATGGAAAAACCGACCGTTGGATGAGTTTATTACAATAAATTATGAGTGTGGTAAAAAATTTAGCCAATTTCACCATATTTTCGAATCCGATCGGATTGGTCAACCGTAGTCACTTATATGTTTTATTGGTTGACCGATGCCGTGACAACCGCGAAACGTGCTTATTTTTTCACATCACGTTTGTATATATTCCATCAATGGATGTGCGTGGACATAAGATAAAAAAAATTAATTTTAATTACAAACACATTGGTCTATACCAATTTTATTCCTAAAGTTGTATGACTTATACATTGCATTTAAATTGTTTAGGTTCATTCTAAAGCAACCATGAAGTAGAAAATGAATTCGGAGAAACCAACCGCTCGATGGAGAGATTGTAATGTTTTATGGTGATTGTAGAAAATCCAGCCAATTTGGTTATCGTTTCGAATTCGATCAACTAGATCAAACGTAGTTACTCATATAAATCTATATTTATATATCATACACTCCAAAGAGCAACCCCTATCAATTCAAAGAAAATGGAAAAATCGACCGTTGGATGAGTTTATTACAATAAATTATGAGTGTGGTAACAAATTTAGCCAATTTCACCATATTTTCGAATCCGATCGGATTGGTCAACCGTAGTCACTTATATGTTTTATTGGTTGACCGATGCCGTGACAACTGTGAAACGTGCTTATTTTTTCACATCACGTTTGTATATATTCCATCAATGGATGTGTGTGGATATAAGATAAAAAAAATTAATTTTAATTACAAACACATTGGTCTATACCAATTTTATTCCTATAGTTGTATGACTTATACATTGCATTTAAATTGTTTAGGTTCATTCTAAAGCAACCATGAAGTAGAAAATGAATTCGGAGAAACCAACCGCTCGATGGAGAGATTGTAATGTTTTATGGTGGTTGTAGAAAATTCAGCCAATTTGGTTCTCGTTTCGAATTCGATCAACTAGGTCAAACGTAGTTACTCTTATAAACCTATATTTATATATCATACACTCCAAAGAGCAACCCCTATCAATTCAAAGAAAATGGAAAAACCGACCGTTGGATGAGTTTATTACAATAAATTATGAGTGTGGTAAAAAATTTAGCCAATTTCACCATATTTTGGAATCCAATCGGATTGGTCAACCGATATGTAGAATATATATATGCACATATTTTATATAAGAACTTCCCCACACACACACACACACACACACACACACATATATATATATATATATATAAACACACACACATATATGATATATCTATATATATATATATATATCTATATCTCTCTCTCTCTCTCTCTCTCTCTATATATATATATATATATAAACACACACACATATATATATATATATATAAACACACACACACACACACACATATATATATCTCTATATATATATATATATAAACACACACACAAATATATATCTATATGTGTCTATATATATATATATATATATATAGACATATGATATATTGATATATTGATATATCATATATATATAGTCATATATATATATATATATATATATATATATATATATATATATATATATATATATATTTGTATGTGTGTGTGTGTTATATATGTAGATATATCTATATGTGTGTGTGTGTTTATATATATATATATATAGACATATGATATATATATATATATATATATATATATATATATATATATATATATATATATATAAACACACACACATACATATATATATATATAATATTTTGCGGGCTTTTACGGGCCGGGCCTAGGGGGCTTTTACGGGCCGGGCCTAGCGGGCTTTTGGCGGGCCGGGTTTTTGCGGGCCTCCATCGGCCCACCAAGGCGGGCTTTTGCGGGTTTTTTGACGGGCCGGGCCGGGCCAAAAGCCCTGCGGGCCGGCGGGCCTCCATCGGCCCACTTGATCCGCGGGCTTTTTGATGAGGCCTACTTTCGGAGAGCCTCTGCATCTTGGTTACCAGAAAATTGATCAGGAGTGACGCAGACGGAATGATCGGATTGATAAACTAGGTTTACCAGCAATAAACCTAAGCAAAGATTCTGGAGTCCACCAGAGATAAAAAGAGAATAATCTCAAATTTATTGATAAATGATAATAGATGCGTTCTGCAGCCTTAAGGCGGCTTATTTATAAGAAAATAAACCCTAGGGCGACTAACAATGAAACCCTAAAGCCCATGGGTAAAAACAAAAACAACCCGAAAATAACTAGAACGTTAATCCCTCCATTCTGCAATTTGTCGTCGTCGACGGAATCCCCCTACCAGAACTCCACCTTCTCGCTAGCATTTATATTTGGAATCTATCAGAGAGAGAGAGAGAATACAACTTTACAATAAATTATTTAACCAGACATTCAACAACTCTATTTCCCTCTCCCTCTCTACAGGTATGGTTAACCGCAATATTCTAGATGTTGGACGTACATTAAGAAACTGCAACTCTAAAGGTTAGAGGCCAGGGCTGTAGCTCATTATCAAATTCAGTAATAAACTTGAAAAGAGTCTTCAAATCCTCTACTAGAATGTTTACTTACTTGGAAAATGTTTTAAAATAAGGAAAATAAGTCCGAAACATTTTGTTTCCCTACGTTTCCTAAAACGAAAATGAATTGAACTGAAATTCCCACCTCAAAATCAAGAACTTATTCCTTAATGACCTACATATGTAGTTCAAAACCCACCAGGGGTTGCGTTTAGGAATCAATTCCTCGTATCAAAAATATGAAAGGACAATATTCTCTCTATTTAGGCCTCGTAATTTGGTTTACTGAATTGAGGGCTTGGGAAGTGAAATTTATTCATTTCCTATGTTTGGTGTGCACAAGAAAAAGAACAACTTCCTTTATTAGTGTAATGTTAGCAACCAATTGAATGATAATAGGACAATGGCTAGAATTCAATCTAGGGGAGGTGTTAAACAAAAGGTTCAAGGAAAATACCCTCCAATTTTCATCAACAAAAGCATAGTCTAGTCTCTCTTTTATTCTGTTATTATACTAGGTGTAAGTAGATCCAATAAAACCCCAATCAATCAAAAAAATTTCATGAGTTCAGTCATTCAACCTTCCACTTCTACCAATGATGAACTAGTATTAGTATCATCACAACTAATTGACTCATCGAAGTCCAAAATAAGGGAGATTAATTGACATGATTGAGTTTGCAGGTTATCCAATTAGGGTTTTTTTTTTTCACCAACAGTGTCTGGACACTTAGAGACTTTCAGGATACCTAAACTTAATTACAATGTTATTAATGCGATACCTAGGTTGGATCATTTTTTCTTATCAACGTTGTACCTCCGTCCAATTTCCATCACAGAGCCATTAAAAGAAGCACGTGCTACGCATGCGACTTGATTTTCAAGTGCTCAAGAATATTTTTTAGAATTTTTCACAAGATGAAATTCTGGATTTAAGAGTTTGATAATAAATTACGTGACATGACGAGTTCGTGAGAATTTTAGGGAAATTTTTTGAATACCCGAACTAATTATTATAATTTTTCAAAGTTTTGAAATTTTTGAAAATTATTTAAGATAATAGAACATCACGTGGTGCGATCTGAGCTGTGTATTTTCTCCACCGCTTAATCTTGGCCGTTGGATTTTACTTAAAGGGGGATTGGTCCAGAAGCTTCGGACTTGCTCGACCCGAAAGAGAAGCCGCCGACCCGGAAAGAAGACCTGATCAGAATATCGTTCTCCAGTCATTTCCCGGCGGCGGACCATCGGCGTTCGCTCCCACTCCTCAGCGTGGACGTCCTCCTGGTATCAGATCATCGATTCGGCGACAGATGGCGACGATCCGAAGCTCAAAAGCTTGAAGCTTTTCCGGCGGTTATAAACATTTTCCGACGACTTCGGCCACCGTTTGAGTTTGTGATATGAAAACTAATCCTCTCGTCCTGCTCTACAAGCCTGTGTAATTATCTTTTGAAATTGATCGATTTTTGGTGATATGGTTTCTGGGTTGGTTTTGGCTCCATTTCACTGGTTATTGATTTTATCAAGTTGTCTAGATCATGGTGGTTTGAAGCTTATTTTTGAATTAGGGACAAAATTTGGGTGAGTTGATTAGTCTGTTGCTGGTAATGCAATTATAGGCTGAAATTATGTTAAGGGATTGGTTTGTGAAAAATGTAGTGAAAGGACTTGTTAGACTGGTTAAAATGGTACGTAAGGAACTGAGATGAAAAAAAGAAAGAAAATGACTGTTGGATGGATCTAATATGGATTGAGTTTTGTTTTGTTTTGTTTTATTTATTTATTTTTGATGAAGATGGATTGAGTTTTGTTGTGATTAAGGAAATGGTTACAAAATGGTTTAAAGTGATGTTGGGTGTCCATAGTAATTCCGTCAAAAAATATTATGCGACATATTTATTAAGGAAATTAGAGATGATACCTTAAAGCCTTAAAGGTATGGAAATAGGTCAATGTTGGTCAACTCCTGGTTAAATCAGCAAATGTTTGGTCGGACGATTAATTAATCGCCAAAACTGTCGAAACTCAGGACTCCAATTACCCTAGGACAGAAGGTTCAAACTCTCGGATTACATGAAGTTAAGCATTGGAATCCAGGTGGGGATTCGGCACTCTCCTCGATTAATGATTTTATTATGTTATGTTGTTTATAAAATGATGTATGTTAAGTTGTATGGCTTGGTTACGTTAAAATGCGATGCGTACTAACCAAACCGTGAGAGATGTTGTTATGGCTTGAGAGAGAAAGGTGGCATTGACTTCCTTGGGTTCGATCCTCAAAACCTCCGAAAGGTTAGTATTGCTGGTCGTCCGAGTGTTCGCTCATAATGACAGACTAGGTATGTGTGCGTAGCTAGGTAGCAGACGCTCTTGCTAAGCTTATCTAGTTTAAAATTTATGTGAGGTAAGGTCGTAGTGGGTTTACGGGACCGGCCATTAGGTAATATGTGGCGTCATGTTTATTGAGTTTCATGCATCAGTTTTCGAGTCAGAAAACATTTTACAAGTTTGTCGTACTTTAAAAAAAACAATTGGTTTCAGTATGTTTTTATACTGGGCAGCCCAAGAGATTATTTTATTTGTCGGTATTTAAAGTAAATCGAGGTAAGGTTCCTGTTGAGCGGCGAGGACGAAACCTCACCCCCTACAACAGTGTGGATGCAGGTACTGTGCACTCATGAAGGGATAGTAGCAGATGGAGTTGGGTGTGGGAAACCGAGTTCTATAAGCCGTTGTCACGAAAATTAGGTTCCGGATCTAATCTCGATTTCTAATTCTTGAAATTCGTTTTCTGAAACTTTTCGAAAGTTCCTTTGGTGTCGATACATTGCTAAACTCTTATTTCTTGAAGTTTTTTCTTTCTCGAGAAATATTTCCTATCGAATTCTAGATGAACAACTTGGGTTCAATAATTTAAAGATTTTCACCTCACAATTTATTTATTAGGTCCCGCTGTGCATTTATGAAAAATACTCAATAAATTGCCTTGTGATTCTCTAAAATGTAAATCGAACCTTTCGGTTTATGTTTTAGGGTCTTATGGCACTATAACGTGCTCAAGTTGGTGAGGTGCAGCTTGAAGCGTTACATGTGCTTTCTCCACTTCTTTTCGGGAAAGGCCATGATTGAAGATGGAACCACCGCAGGATTTGGCAGTATATTTAGAGATGCAGATGGCTTATTCATGGGTTGTTATATGCATTTTGAGGGGGGTGTACATAGTGCAAAGAAAGCTGAGTTGCTTGAATGCCTATAGGAAGCAAAGGTTGTGTTAGTTTCAGAGGTTAATTCTCAACCTGAGAGTTTTTCCGACCTTGGAGTATTAGTGGAAGACTTGAGAGATGCTTTGACCCTTCTATCTGCAGCAAGGTTGGTGCACGCAAGAAGGTCTGCTAATCAGGTAGCCCATATTTTAGCTTAGGATGCTATGCAGTTACCATGTGATTTTAATTTTTTAGATGTGGCTCCTCGGCGGCTCGGCTTGTGAAGAGTGCGCGCGCAGAACTTTGATTGTAATGTTGCTTAATCAATGAATCAATTTTATTCCCGTTTAAAAAAAAAAACGATCGAGTGTGAAGACGTGTAATTGTATCTAGAACACTAAAAATAAATTGATATTAAATTCAATTAACATGTAGTTAATTCATTTTTATTTATTTCATAGGAAATAAGTGCGGATTTCGGAAAAAATTAGTGCGAGATGGAAGCGAATTTTATGTTTTCAATAAAAAGGTGAAATAGTTGGTAGTTAACCATGATCAATTAATGTCTTGAAAAATTGTGCGAAGCGGTAAAGAAAGAACTCAAAGAAGAAGAAATATAAATAAAATAAAATAAAATATAGAAATGGTGACATTAAACACCTCCTTCAAACCACCTTACTTGTTTTCTTTTCTCCACTCGTCTCTTACAAACAAAACATACTGTTAGAACTGTACATGAAAATAAATACAAATCTATATCCAAATGAATACATGTAGATAGACATTTCTGTGCAAATAGAGCAAGGATACATACAGCATCATCAATCCCAGAATTCCAGAAAATATTAAAACTAGAAGAACTGCATACTTACTTGAAGAACTTGATTCATTCATTTTGATCTTCTCCTAATTACACCTTTTATGATTCTCTACAAGTAGATGGGACTATTTTATGAATGAGAAAAGGGACGTGTATCAGCAGGGACCAAAACCTGATTATATAGAGTTTAACCATGCATGGCAGTTTCTCCATGCATGGCAGTTTCTTCCATCAAGAAACTGTCATGCCATTTCAACTGCAATTTCAAACTTGTCCTAATCAGATTTATCCTAATAACTGTACTCATTTGAATTTGAAATCAAAACAGATTAATGAGGTGGACTAACATGATTTAATTAAGTCTGCAACCTCAATTTGATAATTGAATTCCATACCAGTAACATATATATGTCTATGTCCAGCTTAATACAATGTCTTGTTCTTAAGACATCTAACAATCTCCCACTGAACTAGACATTGTTTAAGACTTAGATATACATATATGACATAGCATCCTAGAGTGTGCACTTGAATCCAATTCACATCACAAATCTATTCTCAAAATTCTGTCAGTTATACTTAAACTGTAATGAACCAAAGAATGTCTTGGTGAATTAGTAAATCACCAGCTTTCCAAAGCCACAATGCAGCAAGTAAAACCACATGATCGAATTAACTCAAAATACAGTAGTGAATATATGCTTAAACTTGAGCAATCATCTGCAGTTAAGCATATATATATATAGTCCTACCAAAATTTCAATATACATTGAAGACTGAATTAATTTCATACTAAAACATTTGTCTGCAAATATACCATTACATTAACAGCATCTATAATTGTACAACTTTATTTTGCAGCAAATAATACATTAAATACATTAATGTAAATGAACTACAATGTTTTACTCACTCTCAATGAATAAAACCAGAACTCATGGTATCAAGTACAATGTGATCAGTTCACATCAGCATCCAAACTTCCCAAAACTCCCATAGTTTTGATGTGCTCAATGAAAACAGACACAGGTAATGCCTTTGTCAAAGGATCTGCTAGTTGATCATTTGTTCCAATTTTGACCACTTCTATTTCACCATCTCTCACACTTTCTCTAACAGCAAAATACTTCACATCTATGTTCTTAGATCCAGATGATCTTTTATTGTTCTTTGAGAAGAACACTGCAGATGCATTGTCACAATAGATGATCATAGGTCTCTCAATAGACTCCAATAGCTTCAATTGAGATACAAAATTCCTTAACCACAGTGCATGACCAGTTGCTTCAAAAATAGCTATATATTCTGCTTGGAATGTTGAAGTTGTTGTCAAACTTTGCTTGGCAATTTTCCATGAAATTGCACCTCCAGCCAAAACAAAAACATAGCCTGAAGTGGATTTTAAATCATCCATATCAGACTTGTATGAAGCATCTGCATATGCTTTTATCTCAAAATCTTCATCTTCAATTTTCTTGTAAACCAGCATATGATCCCTGGTTTTCTTCAAATACCTTAAAACCTTCTTACCTGCAACCCAATGCTCATATCCTGGATTTGCTTGGTACCTTGACAGCATATTTATGGCAAAAGATATGTCAGGTCTTGTACATACTTGAGCATACATTAAACTTCCAACTAGGCTTGCATATGGTACATTTTCCATACTCCTTTTCTGCAGAATATTGCTTGGACATTGCCCTTTGTGCAATCTGTCTCCTTTAGATATAGGTGCTTCTCCTTGCCTGCTATCCTGCATCCCAAATCTTTGGAGTACTTTATCTATGTAGTTCTTTTGTGACAGTCCCAATGCACATTGTTTTCTGTCCCTTGTAATTTCAATTCCAAGTACATAATGTGCTTCCCCCATGTCTTTCATATCAAACTGCTTTGAAAGAAAAACTTTTGTCTCTTTTAGCAAACATATGTTACTGCTTGCTAGCAAAATGTCATCCACATATAATATCAAAAAGACGAAATTACTCCCACTGGTCTTCATGTAAACACATTCATCAAGCTTGTTTTCCAGGAAACCAAAATCAGTAATCACCTTGTCAAATTTCAGATACCACTGCCTTGAAGCTTGCTTGAGCCCATATATTGACTTTCTAAGCTTGCAAATTTTTCTTTCATCTTCCACAAAACCTTCTAGCTGCAACATATAGATTTCCTCACTCAAATCTCCATTCAAGAATGCTGTCTTTACATCCATTTGGTGCAGCTCCAAATTAAAATGTGCTACCAAGGCCATAAGCATTCTGAATGCATCTTTTGTGGAAACTGGTGAGAAGGTTTCATTGTAGTCAACTCCCTCTTTCTGATTATAGCCTTTAGCAACTAGTCTAGCCTTGAACCTTTCAACTTTCCCATCTGCATCTCTTTTGGTCTTGAAAACCCATTTGCAGCCTATAGGTTTACATGCATCAGTTTTATCCACCAAGGACCATACTTCATTCTTTGACATGCTTTGCAATTCATCCTCCATGGCTTCTCTCCATTTAACACTGTTTATAGACTGCATTGCCTGCTTAACTGATGTGGGATCGATCATCTTCTGCTCCTATGTCAGGTTCTGCATGTATTTGATAAACATGATAGTCATCAGGGATTGCTGACCTTCTTTCTCTCCCTGATCTTCTCAGAACTACTGGTTCTGCAATTTAAGCTTCTACAATTTCAGGTTCTGCATTTACTTGAGCAACTTCTGCATTTTCACCTTGGACTTTTCCCACAATGTTGACTTGATCATTTTATATTTGTTGCAATGGAAGTAATTCCGTTTGAAGAGTATTATTGCTTTCAACATCATCACAGTAAGTAGGATATATGAACCAATCTTCAAATCTGCTATGCACTGAACTTGTTGTATCCATGTCATCATCCATACTTTCTTGTTGATCAATCAACTCATCAAAGAAAATAGCTCTGTGACATTCAAAAATCCTAGTCCCTCTTCTTGGACAATAAAATATGTAGCCTTTGGATTTGTCACAGTAACCAATAAAATAAGAACTAAGGTTTGTGAATCAATTTTCCCAGCTTCAACACTATGCACTCTTGCCTCTGCCTTACATCCCCACACATGGAAATGATTTAAGCTTGGTTTGTAGCCACACCACAACTCAAAAGGTGTTTTAGAAACTGCTTTACTTGGAGTTTTGTTACAAATGTAGTTAGCAGTCTTCAATGCTTCTCCCCACAGAAATTTTGGCAAACCTGATCTCAAAATCATACTCCTAACCATGTTGATCAAGGTCCTGTTTCTTCTTTCTGAAACCCCATTTTGTTGTGGAGTGTATGGAGTGGTGTATTGTGCCACGATGCCACATTCTTGCAAATACAATGCAAATGGACTTTTGTGCTGGCCTTTTTCTGAATATTTTCCAAAATACTCGCCTCCTCTATCAGATCTAACAACCTTTATAAGTCTTCCAGTTTGTCTTTCAACCTCAGTTTTAAAGATTTTGAAGGTATCCAAGGCTTGTGATTTTTCAGAAATCAATAAATATAGCAATATCTTGAAAAATCATCAATGAAAGTAATGAAATAACAATTCCCACAGATGGTATTTACTGGAAAAGGGCCACAAACATCAGTATGCACTAAGTCAAGCAAATTTTCACATCTTTTTGAACCTGTCCTTCTAGAGTTAGTAATTTTTCCCTTCAAACAATCAATGCAGGTTTCAAAATCTTCAAAGTTCAAAGGTGATAAAATTCCTTGTTTAATCAGATTCTTCATTCTTTCCTTAGAAATATGGCCAAGTCTTTATGCCATAAATAAGATGAAGAATTATGATCAAATTTTCTTTTGACAGCAGGACTTTTGTTCAACATGAAAATTTCCTGATTTAGATTTGAAACAGATGATGCATAAACACAATCCACAAACCAGTAACCATCTATAATTTTAGCTTGACCAAAACATACTGAATCATGATAGAATAGCATAATTTTATTGTCACTAGAGAACTTGAAACCATTGTTTGATACAAACTGAGAACCAGAAAGAAGATTCCTACTTATACTAGGGATACAATAAACATTGTTTAATTCTAGTACATAATTGTTCCTAAACACAAGCTTGACAATTCCTACAGCTTTTACAGCTACTTTTTGGCCACTTGCAGTGCACACCTTTGTCTCATTCCTGTTTGGGATTGTTATTCTTGATAATCCCTGCAATGAATTGACAATATGTATAGGTGAGCCAGTGTCAAACCACCATGAATTGTCATGCAGAAAATCATTTGTTTCTAGATTAAAAACTGGTTTTGACAGAAAATTACCTTTCTTAGTTAGCCAAGCCTTGAAACCCTCACAATCTTTCTTAAAATGCCCTGGTTTCTTGCAAAAGAAACATTTCATCACTATAGCAGGCTTAGAAGACTTACCCTTATTGTTGTCAGACTTAACTGTAAGTTTTGAGGTGCTGCCTTTGTTGCAATTGTTTCCAAACCTTTTCTTATGTTGCATTTTGGTGACTAAATTCACTGAAATCTCTTTTCCTTTCTTCTTGACTTCATCTTCGACTTCAACACAAAGTGAGATCAATTCATTCACAGTCCACTGCTCCTTTTGAGTCTTGTAGAGTGATTTCATATTATCATACTCTTCTGGTAGTTTGTTTAGCAGCATGTAAACCAGAAATGAATCTTCCACAGCCATATTTGATGTGCTCATATTTTCCTATATTTCTTTGCCTCTTAATCTTAGTATTTATGCTTAGTCCTCCTTATTTCGAGTCATTTATGTTGTTATAGTGTTTTTGTAGGTTTGTCTCATAAAGAGAAGAAAAGAAGTTAAAATGAGCTAACTAGGATTAAAAGACGCCCAGGTCCCAGAATCTGCCTGTGCAGAACATCCAACTTCCTCGAATTACTGGGAGTTACTCAGATCGAATCAGACAATGAACCTTATATCATTGGAAAGCTACGGATGTCAACTTTCTGTAGAATTTTACGGATCTCGATTTCGATTCTTCTAGAGCAAGTTATGATTATTTGAGTGAAGATAGGTCGGACAGGAAATCTGCTCGGGATTTTACACACATTCGTGGAGAACTCAAGTTCCGTGGCACAAGATCATCAATCCTAATGTTTCAAGGAAGTTAATTCAGATGAGTATTCAATGATGAACTTATTCCTACTTCTACAAGAGATATTTCAAGCTTTTCCCATTCCAAATGAAGAAAGGAATCTAAATCCAAGTCTTACAAGGAAACATGAAGCCAAAGATGAGCAGAAATCTTCCCTATATAAGGGAGCACAAATTTACATGAGAGGAGGAGTCTCGGGAGCACAATGTAGACGCCTAAGGAGCAGAGACGACTCATCCATCTTTCCCTTCTTTTCCCATTCCATTCTTTTTATGTTTTTCCCATGTTTTATTTAGTTATATTTTACTAAACCTTTTCTAGGGTTAAGATGATGCCCTATCATGATTGTTTATATACTTTGATGATTTATTGATGAATTTATAGTTTCTTTATGATGAATTCTTAGTCACTATTTGAATTGATGCTTTATGTTTAAGTTCTTTGATTGATCACCTTAGGGCTTTACATCTAGTAATTAGAAGATGAATTTGAGGCGTACCTGCAATATAATTCAAATTAGCTTCTTGTGATTAAGAGTTGTGAATTACATTATTGTCGTACCTGAAGTAATGGTTTGCATGATTCTCTTATTTTCTAGTACGTAATGAGTCCTATGTGTTAAATTTATGCCGTACCTGGATAAACTGCATGTTAGGATATACGACCTCTGCCGTACCTGGAGAGAATCATACACTTAAGGAAAACTATGGTCTAAGTGCCGTACCTGGACTTAGATACGAGAATTGTCATCAAAATAAATAAAAGAATCTGTTAATATTGCATCAAAACATAAATAGGATTGTTAGTGGTTGATTTCGAAACCCTAGGTTTTATCATTATTTGTTTGTTTCTTTAATTTTCACATTATTCCTTTATTCGAAAACCCAAAAATCAATATCTTCTTTTACTTGATTGTTTATGTGATTTTGTGTTTGGATTAATTAGGTTAGGATTAAAATTAATTATCAATCCTCAGTTGGAACGACCTCGTATTTGCACACTATACTAACGACGATTCGTGCGCTTGCGAGTTTTAATTAAAATTTCACAACAAGTTTTTGGCGCCGTTGCCGGGGATCGATGATTGATTTTGATTCTAACTTGATTACCAATCTGATTTTATATTTTGTTTGTTTAGTTTCTACAATTTTTGGTTTTAAGTTTGCTAACGTTTATCTTTTTGTGTTTCAGGTTCTGTACCTTCTTTGTGATGTAGATTTTGGACTGCTTCCTGCTCGTTTTAATTGCCTTATTGCATATCACTGGAAAGCTATGTGAGTCTAGTTTCCAACGCACCAAGCAGATCGTCATTCGGAGCTGTGAGCTAAGAGATATTTGAGAAATACCGAACAGTGCTCAATTTGCGCGGAAATTTTTCTCCAACAACTTGGGCGATCTTTCTGACTTCAACATCGGCTTTGTGCTATTCTTCACTAAATCCCAGGGAGCTCTAAACTCTTCTCTTTACTTTCTTGGTTTTATTTTTCACTTATCTATTTTCCATGCTTTTATGTGCATTGAATGCTTTAATTTTTTCAACATTGAGGACAATGTTAGATTTAAGTGTGGGGGAAGGGATTTTGATTTTTGTTTATATTAGGTTGTTAGTTTTGTGGGTTTATAAAAAAAAAAAAAAAAAATTTGTTTTCTTTGTTCTTTTTGCGTCTTTGTTTTTTTGTTTTTGTTTTCTTGAGTCTTAAGATGCCTTTCAACAACTATGATGAGTATTTATTTTAGAAATCATGGCTTAAGAGGATCATAAAATTGAGATGATTTTTGACTTTATTCTTTGGTTAATAAGGATGTATGATTGACATATGTATGTGTAGTGGATGTGGTTTTGCTTACATGGTACAGAAAAGAGCATGTTAGGATAAGTTTTTGATTCATACATAACCTATGTGAGATATTTGAGCCTATTTGCCTTTTCTTTGTTGAGTGTTAAATGAAAAAAAAATATATGTCATCTTATTTTCTTGGCAATGATTTTGTTGATCTCATTATTCTTTCATCTTGATTGATTGCTTGTCATAGATTAAGTTTAATGGACTATAGAATGCTAGAATTCACTCTTATACTTGTTGAAACTTTTATCAATATATGCTTGGACCTTGGAAAGGATAAAGGCACCCTAGGAAATTACCACCATTGCCAAATAGCCATGTGTCCCTATTTATGTGCACAAGATGTACACCCCTAGATAAACCCCTTTGAGCCTACATTAAGCCTTTTATTTCATCACCCTCATAATCCTTAAACCATAAACCTTAGTATAGTTTTATCCTTACTCTTGTTCTAAAGACATAGTAGAGCTAATTTTTGAGACATACAAGAGGTTTTTGGCGTCAAGAATGAAGATGGAGAAGAGAAGGAAGTTTAAGTGCGGGGGTAAGACTTGTCCATAGAAAAAATATATATGTATCTATGTGCCGTCAAAAGACAGAAGAAGAAAAAAAAAATTGAAAAAAATTATATGTGACAGCAAAAAAGAAAAAATATGATAAGTGTTTATGGATTTTAGTCCCCCCCATTGTGGATTTGGAGTTTGCTTTGAAGTGAAGATCTATTCAAGAAAAATTTGGTCTTTGTCCAATTCACAAGTGTTCAAAGGATGTTTAGAATGAAGCAGAACAATGATGACATTTGGCCCTTTATAAAGACTTTGAAGGAGTCTATGACGTTTTTGACTTGGTGAATTTCAAGATTGTCTCTCTACATTAACAGGAGCTCTACTAGGTTTTTAGAATACTTTGTGATTTTCCTATCCCTTTGTTTCTATAAACCCTAAACCTTGGCCCCATTACAACCTTAATTATAAGACCTCTTTGATCCTTGAAAAGAGCAACCTTTGATCTGTGGAGATGAGTTATAAGAGTTGAACCTATGGCTTGGGTTCATTTGTGCAAGTAGTTGGTATCCTTCATGAGATCATACTTGAAAAAATATTTTCAGAAAAAGCTTTTTCTTTCTATTATATGTGAGCTATTTGTTTGTCTTATATATTATCTCTCTCACATATAACTTGAGTGAATATATGCTTTTGCATGAGCCAATGAATCTGAGAGAAGAAAGAGGGTGAACCGGTGAGGATTTGAGTCATAACTTGTTTGAAGCATGCTGAGATTAATATCACCAATGTAGCCCCCATGTCCTACATGTTTATATGATTAAGTTATATGTTTTTGTTGACTCTCGAATAAATGTTGGATTGATTCTTGGTTGTTGTGCTAATCTTGATGCCATGAAAGTATGAGATTTTTGAGACTAATGTTGAAAGGCTTAGTGTGTTTTTGTTTGTTTGTTTTGTTTTGTGTTTGTGTGTTCTTAGTTTTTGTTGTTTTGCTCGAGGACAAGCAAAGTCTAAGTGTGGGGGTATTTGATGTGCTCATATTTTCCTATATTTCTTTGCCTCTTAATCTTAGTATTTATGCTTAGTCCTCCTTATTTCGAGTCATTTATGTTGTTATAGTGTTTTTGTAGGTTTGTCTCATAAAGAGAAGAAAAGAAGTTAAAATGAGCTAACTAGGATTAAAAGACGCCCAGGTCCCAGAATCTGCCTGTGCAGAACATCCAACTTCCTCGAATTACTGGGAGTTACTCAGATCGAATCAGACAATGAACCTTATATCATTGGAAAGCTACGGATGTCAACTTTCTGTAGAATTTTACGGATCTCGATTTCGATTCTTCTAGAGCAAGTTATGATTATTTGAGTGAAGATAGGTCGGACAGGAAATCTGCTCGGGATTTTACACACATTCGTGGAGAACTCAAGTTCCGTGGCACAAGATCATCAATCCTAATGTTTCAAGGAAGTTAATTCAGATGAGTATTCAATGATGAACTTATTCCTACTTCTACAAGAGATATTTCAAGCTTTTCCCATTCCAAATGAAGAAAGGAATCTAAATCCAAGTCTTACAAGGAAACATGAAGCCAAAGATGAGCAGAAATCTTCCCTATATAAGGGAGCACAAATTTACATGAGAGGAGGAGTCTCGGGAGCACAATGTAGACGCCTAAGGAGCAGAGACGACTCATCCATCTTTCCCTTCTTTTCCCATTCCATTCTTTTTATGTTTTTCCCATGTTTTATTTAGTTATATTTTACTAAACCTTTTCTAGGGTTAAGATGATGCCCTATCATGATTGTTTATATACTTTGATGATTTATTGATGAATTTATAGTTTCTTTATGATGAATTCTTAGTCACTATTTGAATTGATGCTTTATGTTTAAGTTCTTTGATTGATCACCTTAGGGCTTTACATCTAGTAATTAGAAGATGAATTTGAGGCGTACCTGCAATATAATTCAAATTAGCTTCTTGTGATTAAGAGTTGTGAATTACATTATTGTCGTACCTGAAGTAATGGTTTGCATGATTCTCTTATTTTCTAGTACGTAATGAGTCCTATGTGTTAAATTTATGCCGTACCTGGATAAACTGCATGTTAGGATATACGACCTCTGCCGTACCTGGAGAGAATCATACACTTAAGGAAAACTATGGTCTAAGTGCCGTACCTGGACTTAGATACGAGAATTGTCATCAAAATAAATAAAAGAATCTGTTAATATTGCATCAAAACATAAATAGGATTGTTAGTGGTTGATTTCGAAACCCTAGGTTTTATCATTATTTGTTTGTTTCTTTAATTTTCACATTATTCCTTTATTCGAAAACCCAAAAATCAATATCTTCTTTTACTTGATTGTTTATGTGATTTTGTGTTTGGATTAATTAGGTTAGGATTAAAATTAATTATCAATCCTCAGTTGGAACGACCTCGTATTTGCACACTATACTAACGACGATTCGTGCGCTTGCGAGTTTTAATTAAAATTTCACAACAAGTTTTTGGCGCCGTTGCCGGGGATCGATGATTGATTTTGATTCTAACTTGATTACCAATCTGATTTTATATTTTGTTTGTTTAGTTTCTACAATTTTTGGTTTTAAGTTTGCTAACGTTTATCTTTTTGTGTTTCAGGTTCTGTACCTTCTTTGTGATGTAGATTTTGGACTGCTTCCTGCTCGTTTTAATTGCCTTATTGCATATCACTGGAAAGCTATGTGAGTCTAGTTTCCAACGCACCAAGCAGATCGTCATTCGGAGCTGTGAGCTAAGAGATATTTGAGAAATACCGAACAGTGCTCAATTTGCGCGGAAATTTTTCTCCAACAACTTGGGCGATCTTTCTGACTTCAACATCGGCTTTGTGCTATTCTTCACTAAATCCCAGGGAGCTCTAAACTCTTCTCTTTACTTTCTTGGTTTTATTTTTCACTTATCTATTTTCCATGCTTTTATGTGCATTGAATGCTTTAATTTTTTCAACATTGAGGACAATGTTAGATTTAAGTGTGGGGGAAGGGATTTTGATTTTTGTTTATATTAGGTTGTTAGTTTTGTGGGTTTATAAAAAAAAAAAAAAAAAATTTGTTTTCTTTGTTCTTTTTGCGTCTTTGTTTTTTTGTTTTTGTTTTCTTGAGTCTTAAGATGCCTTTCAACAACTATGATGAGTATTTATTTTAGAAATCATGGCTTAAGAGGATCATAAAATTGAGATGATTTTTGACTTTATTCTTTGGTTAATAAGGATGTATGATTGACATATGTATGTGTAGTGGATGTGGTTTTGCTTACATGGTACAGAAAAGAGCATGTTAGGATAAGTTTTTGATTCATACATAACCTATGTGAGATATTTGAGCCTATTTGCCTTTTCTTTGTTGAGTGTTAAATGAAAAAAAAATATATGTCATCTTATTTTCTTGGCAATGATTTTGTTGATCTCATTATTCTTTCATCTTGATTGATTGCTTGTCATAGATTAAGTTTAATGGACTATAGAATGCTAGAATTCACTCTTATACTTGTTGAAACTTTTATCAATATATGCTTGGACCTTGGAAAGGATAAAGGCACCCTAGGAAATTACCACCATTGCCAAATAGCCATGTGTCCCTATTTATGTGCACAAGATGTACACCCCTAGATAAACCCCTTTGAGCCTACATTAAGCCTTTTATTTCATCACCCTCATAATCCTTAAACCATAAACCTTAGTATAGTTTTATCCTTACTCTTGTTCTAAAGACATAGTAGAGCTAATTTTTGAGACATACAAGAGGTTTTTGGCGTCAAGAATGAAGATGGAGAAGAGAAGGAAGTTTAAGTGCGGGGGTAAGACTTGTCCATAGAAAAAATATATATGTATCTATGTGCCGTCAAAAGACAGAAGAAGAAAAAAAAAATTGAAAAAAATTATATGTGACAGCAAAAAAGAAAAAATATGATAAGTGTTTATGGATTTTAGTCCCCCCCATTGTGGATTTGGAGTTTGCTTTGAAGTGAAGATCTATTCAAGAAAAATTTGGTCTTTGTCCAATTCACAAGTGTTCAAAGGATGTTTAGAATGAAGCAGAACAATGATGACATTTGGCCCTTTATAAAGACTTTGAAGGAGTCTATGACGTTTTTGACTTGGTGAATTTCAAGATTGTCTCTCTACATTAACAGGAGCTCTACTAGGTTTTTAGAATACTTTGTGATTTTCCTATCCCTTTGTTTCTATAAACCCTAAACCTTGGCCCCATTACAACCTTAATTATAAGACCTCTTTGATCCTTGAAAAGAGCAACCTTTGATCTGTGGAGATGAGTTATAAGAGTTGAACCTATGGCTTGGGTTCATTTGTGCAAGTAGTTGGTATCCTTCATGAGATCATACTTGAAAAAATATTTTCAGAAAAAGCTTTTTCTTTCTATTATATGTGAGCTATTTGTTTGTCTTATATATTATCTCTCTCACATATAACTTGAGTGAATATATGCTTTTGCATGAGCCAATGAATCTGAGAGAAGAAAGAGGGTGAACCGGTGAGGATTTGAGTCATAACTTGTTTGAAGCATGCTGAGATTAATATCACCAATGTAGCCCCCATGTCCTACATGTTTATATGATTAAGTTATATGTTTTTGTTGACTCTCGAATAAATGTTGGATTGATTCTTGGTTGTTGTGCTAATCTTGATGCCATGAAAGTATGAGATTTTTGAGACTAATGTTGAAAGGCTTAGTGTGTTTTTGTTTGTTTGTTTTGTTTTGTGTTTGTGTGTTCTTAGTTTTTGTTGTTTTGCTCGAGGACAAGCAAAGTCTAAGTGTGGGGGTATTTGATGTGCTCATATTTTCCTATATTTCTTTGCCTCTTAATCTTAGTATTTATGCTTAGTCCTCCTTATTTCGAGTCATTTATGTTGTTATAGTGTTTTTGTAGGTTTGTCTCATAAAGAGAAGAAAAGAAGTTAAAATGAGCTAACTAGGATTAAAAGACGCCCAGGTCCCAGAATCTGCCTGTGCAGAACATCCAACTTCCTCGAATTACTGGGAGTTACTCAGATCGAATCAGACAATGAACCTTATATCATTGGAAAGCTACGGATGTCAACTTTCTGTAGAATTTTACGGATCTCGATTTCGATTCTTCTAGAGCAAGTTATGATTATTTGAGTGAAGATAGGTCGGACAGGAAATCTGCTCGGGATTTTACACACATTCGTGGAGAACTCAAGTTCCGTGGCACAAGATCATCAATCCTAATGTTTCAAGGAAGTTAATTCAGATGAGTATTCAATGATGAACTTATTCCTACTTCTACAAGAGATATTTCAAGCTTTTCCCATTCCAAATGAAGAAAGGAATCTAAATCCAAGTCTTACAAGGAAACATGAAGCCAAAGATGAGCAGAAATCTTCCCTATATAAGGGAGCACAAATTTACATGAGAGGAGGAGTCTCGGGAGCACAATGTAGACGCCTAAGGAGCAGAGACGACTCATCCATCTTTCCCTTCTTTTCCCATTCCATTCTTTTTATGTTTTTCCCATGTTTTATTTAGTTATATTTTACTAAACCTTTTCTAGGGTTAAGATGATGCCCTATCATGATTGTTTATATACTTTGATGATTTATTGATGAATTTATAGTTTCTTTATGATGAATTCTTAGTCACTATTTGAATTGATGCTTTATGTTTAAGTTCTTTGATTGATCACCTTAGGGCTTTACATCTAGTAATTAGAAGATGAATTTGAGGCGTACCTGCAATATAATTCAAATTAGCTTCTTGTGATTAAGAGTTGTGAATTACATTATTGTCGTACCTGAAGTAATGGTTTGCATGATTCTCTTATTTTCTAGTACGTAATGAGTCCTATGTGTTAAATTTATGCCGTACCTGGATAAACTGCATGTTAGGATATACGACCTCTGCCGTACCTGGAGAGAATCATACACTTAAGGAAAACTATGGTCTAAGTGCCGTACCTGGACTTAGATACGAGAATTGTCATCAAAATAAATAAAAGAATCTGTTAATATTGCATCAAAACATAAATAGGATTGTTAGTGGTTGATTTCGAAACCCTAGGTTTTATCATTATTTGTTTGTTTCTTTAATTTTCACATTATTCCTTTATTCGAAAACCCAAAAATCAATATCTTCTTTTACTTGATTGTTTATGTGATTTTGTGTTTGGATTAATTAGGTTAGGATTAAAATTAATTATCAATCCTCAGTTGGAACGACCTCGTATTTGCACACTATACTAACGACGATTCGTGCGCTTGCGAGTTTTAATTAAAATTTCACAACAAGTTTTTGGCGCCGTTGCCGGGGATTAGCACAACAAGATTAGCACAACAACCAAGAATCAATGGCACAACAGTCCCCTTAGTTTTCCAGCAACATTAGAACCTCTCATGATGAATTCTCTAACACTGCATTTCCCAATGAACTCCATTCTCATGAGTGATTTCATGAGATTATTTATCTCAGCCTTATCTGAGATTTTAAACTTCTCAGCAATGGAGTTGAAGAACTCCTTGGCATACTCAGAATCTGGAATGCCTCCTCTCACATTATCAGGTATGCTTTTCTTGATCATGATCAAAGCCATTTTGTTGTGTTTGTGCCATTTTTCAAACTTCTCTTTGGCCTCCCTGCTTGCAGTTGGTGTCAATTCCTCAGGTGGATCCTCCTTGAGCACATGATTATAGTCAAGTATTCCCAAGTTGAGCTCAATGTCCGATTTCCATTTTCTGAAGTTAGAGCCATTCAGAAGCTCAATTTGGCTGATACTCATAGGGAAATGCATGGCTGCATATCAATAAAATTTAGTAAACATTCTAGTTTGCCAAATACCAGAATATTTTCGAGTCCCAAAATGAAATGAAAGTTCATGTTTTGAAAATTCATCCATGCCAAATCATATAAACAGAAAAATGAAACTCAATCACTTTCAAGATTCTGACAACCTTTGTGGTGTACTCATCTCTAATGATATCTAAATGTTCACAGTTCTGCATATGCACAATCATAAACCAAATGCTTGATGCATGTTTCTTTGGAAATTAACATCAATTTGATTTTAAGTTTTATGATGTGATCTTGTATGAAGTAGACAGAATAGGTAGATAGTTTCTTGTATACTAGGCTACTTTGATAGCATGAAGTAAATGAAACTTATTCTGTCAGGTTTATTCATGTCTTTATGATCATCCCCATTCATTGAGGATGATTAGACCTGTCTCAAAGGGATCTATCTAAGATTTTCCTCCTCACCCGGGTCCATCTCAAGGGGATATTACCTCTCCAAGATTTGTCTAGAGGATATTTTACCTCACTTGAATCTTCCTCAATGAGATTTCTTCTCACTTGGATTTGGCTCAAAGAGATTTCCAACGGTATCAAAATCACAGAACATGTGATATACATACTTATAACAACTAGTTGAAGCAATTATTTTAATGTAAATTGATGAATTCATACTAATAATCTGTATCATAACATTCAGATTTATATCTATATGTATGCATTCAAATTTAAACGATATATATTGAAACCATATGCGGATTATTGTGTGATCCCAGAATTCAAATTGAAAAACACACAGAACATGTAATTCACATGAATATAGACTGGTATCATATTGTTAGAACTGTACATGAAAATAAATACAAATCTATATCCAAATGAATACATGTAGATAGACATTTCTGTGCAAATAGAGCAAGGATACATACAGCATCATCAATCCCAGAATTCCAGAAAATATTAAAACTAGAAGAACTGCATACTTACTTGAAGAACTTGATTCGTTCATTTTGATCTTCTCCTGATTACACCTTTATGATTCTCTACAAGTAGATGGGACTATTTTATGAATGAGAAAAGGGACGTGTATCAGCAGGGACCAAAACCTGATTATATAGAGTTTAACCATGCATGGCAGTTTCTTCCATCAAGAAACTGTCATGCCATTTCAACTGCAATTTCAAACTTGTCCTAATCAGATTTATCCTAATAACTGTACTCATTTGAATTTGAAATCAAAACAGATTAATGAGGTGGACTAACATGATTTAGTTAAGTCTGCAACCTCAATTTGATAATTGAATTCCATACCAGTAACATATATATGTCTATGTCCAGCTTAATACAAAGTCTTGTTCTTAAGACATGTAACACATACCACTATTTACTACTCACAAAAATTTCAGTTACTGCATGTCTGCATCCTTTCCTCTATCGAAACAGACCAAGCGAGAACAGGATCAAGAAGGCGCATTACATTTTTGTACTCATGAAGGCAAGCTCTTAGAGTATCGACTGATTCTTTTTTTTTGACCTTGTCTAGGCCCAAGATAAAACCCCTACGGCGCATGTAAAATGCTCCAACTGTGCATTGCAGCACAGTGCCTGGCCACTTTGACAGCTTCGGGGTTCGAACCTAGGTTGGGGAGCACACCCAACTAGGCAAGAACCACTAGGCCACTTGCAGTGGTTGTATCGACCGATTCTTGGTATGTGTTATTCTTGGGCATTACAATTTCACTTGTTCGTGAGTAATCCAGCACGACTCTTTGAAAATCTTATTTGTTTGCTCAATCTTCTTGATCTCCATTGTTTTTCTTCATAACCCCCAAGAATCCAGAAAGCTAAAAAAAAAAAAAAAAACCCCCTAAACACCTAAAAGGCCAAAGCTCTAGACTACCTAATTCACAAAAAATGAAGAATCTTTCTAGATTTTCTTTGTGAAGCTCTTATCTACTTTTATTGTATCCGTTGTTTTGCATATTTTGGTTTTTTATTCTTAGTTTCATTTAGTTGAAGAGAAAGTGCCTTATCCACTAAACGAAATGCTAGTTAGTTTTAGTAAAATTATCTATGTAGTTGTTTCTTTCTATTTTCCTTATTTTGGTAAGTCGGTCATTATTTGAAATTTTACGACTTTCCCTCCATAAAACTGACGTCATTTTTAGAAAGAAAAAGTATAAAAATGAAAGCCACCTGGCAATCAGGCACACAGAAAACAGTTAAAAATATATATATATTTTGTAAAGCGTATAACAACGCCTTGGAAATTGAGCCGCCAAAGTAACTAACCGCTTCTTCAGTTCTTCTTGTTTCTTCTTCCGCTTCTTCACTCCCAAAATCCAAAGCATAACAGAACCACCGCCACTGCCACCATAACCACCGCCGAGCTCTCTCTCCGAGCCCAAGTCACCAAACCCATTGCGATTCCAGTCCCGTAGCCGATCAGTTCAACACCGCGCCTCGCATTTCGTCGCCGCACAATCTCATCGCCGAGCTTGGTTTCGAGTTGCGCCTCGCATTTCAGCCATTTCTGTGCCAGTAGATAAAGGTAACTCGTAGCTTTTTCTCTTACCCAACAAGAAAAAGCTGAATTGAAAGAAAGATTTCATTTTTGGCAAGAATTGAAACTCTGAACTTTTGTATTTTGAAGTATCATGCAATCTGTTTAGGGTCCAATCATGAAAATCTGGAAATCATGTTATCACTTTCTTTGTTATTTTTGTTGTCAATCTGGTAATCAAAGTTTCATTCTTGGAATTGGTTGAATGCCTTTTATGATTTGAGTTTGAGTTTAGGTTTATTTATCAACGAACTTGATGGAAACAATGGGCTGGATGAAGTTTTGAGTTGTGAATGATGACTTGGTGTTTCTTGGTTTGTATTAGACTGAAATACCTTGGAGCTTGATGGGCTACTGTATTGGTAGAACTTAAAGATCACAACATTTCATTTACCAAAGACATCGTCTCTTTTGCTTCATTTCCCCCTAATATACGTACTTTCTTGATGATTGAATACCGAATACGCTTGACTGGAAGGTTCTGAATGGATGCTTTGCCCTCTGGGTGATTTATTTGCACAAAGTGTTTGGGGTGTTTATCTTTCGACTTTACATTTCTCTGTTTCTTGTTGCTTGTGGAGCTCTTGTCCACTTTTAATGTATCTGCATCTTTTGGTTTTCTATTGTTACTGTTTTATTTTGCTGATACAGTTATCAACTGATCTGTTTGATTACGTTTCAGGTGTCAGGCTTAGTGATGCTTCAAAGAAGTTAGGGGAGAAGTTCGCTACAGGAGCTTTTGTTGTTAAGGTGATGTAGTTTTTAAAATTGTGTTTATTTGTTTGCAATATATCTTTTATTTAAGTGGCAGCACTTCTTCACCTTTTATGGGATAGTTAACAAATTTACCTTTTGTTATTGTTTTCAAAATTCGGTTTGTTATTCTAGAGCTCTGCTCTTGAATTCATTATTTTTAAATGAAATTTGTGTCACTGAAAATTTGTGTTCAAGTGATTTCGAAGCAATCTGTACCTATGTAGTTATCTGTAGGCAGTTTGGCATTTAAGCATTCGTGATAACTGTCTCATGTTTTATTGGATGCTTCGAATTGTCATGTGATTGCAGCAGTTAGTCAACATTGCCTTATGATCATCCAAGATTGCAAACCTCTGAACCTTCCATCCTAAACTCTAAACAGTGAATATGAGCTATTGTTTTCTGAGTTGAAGTTCTCTTATTACTGTGCCTGTTTTGCACAATGCACAGTACTGTGAACATTAATCATATTCCACATGAGTTGAAACTCTGAACCTAACTTTTCTATTTTCACGTATCATGCAATCTATATAGGGTCCAATCACTGTTATGTTGGTTTCTTTTTCATTGCACAGGTTATTCATGAAAATCTGGAAATCATGTTATCACTTTCTTTGTTATTTTTGTTGTCAATTTAGTTTGGTGTCAAAGTTTGATTCATGGAATTGGTTGACGGTAAAAAAATTTAATGCCTTCTATGATTTGATTTTAGGTTTATTTATCAGCAAACTAGATGGAGACAGTGTGCGGTATGAATTTTGTGTTGTGAATAATGACTTCGTGTTTCTTTTTAACTTCTCATGTTGGCACTATATACTATGGTTATGCTCCTCTTTCATTTGCTGCTTGAATGAAGCGTTGCTAGACTTAAATTTATCTAATCCTCAAACAATATGCTTCTCTTTCGAGGTTATGTTTCTCTGTTTCTTGTTGCTTGTGGAGCTCTTGTCCGCTATTATTGTATCTGTTGTTCGATAAAATTTGCTATGATTCTCTTCCCAAAAGAAAAAAAAATTAAAAAAAAAAAAAAAATTCAGACACATTGGAATATGATTATTACATTGATCGTTTGCTAGCATTAAAGCCGCCAGTTGAACATAAAAGTATATATTAATTAGCAAATGGTTATTCACAGGTCAACATTCATTAGTGACCAAGATCTAAGGGTTGCAGTGTGAGTGTATCCACAAGGAAACAAGTAAGTGTTCTTTTTACATGTTTAATTTGCTGAAATACTTTTCATAAGAACTTCTTAAGTCTAATACTAATTCGAAGTTTATCCATATATTACAAATTGTATGAGTAGCAGTTGTGTTCTCAATTGGGTAATTATTCTTGATATACAATTATAGATTGCTATATTTGATTGGTATGGTTGTGAAATATAAGTTTCCTTCAAAGAATTATATAACTGAAAAGTTAAACCTACAATTCGATTATTAATGCTGAACAGTAATTCCTAATATAGGTTGTAGCAACTTGTGGAAAATATCGGTTTGTGTGCACTATCTGTGTTGTTATCTGTTTGTCTTGGCTGGAGCCCTATTTTGCAGTTAAGTCATAGTTTGTGGACTTGTCCACTTTCCCTTCATTGATATCTTTTCTGTTTTGCTCCACCAAAAAAAAAGGAAAAAGATTGGTTGTCCTGAACCCCACCCTTTCACTTCCATTATTCCCTACATATCTGTTGTTCAATGCTTTTGATTCTTTTCCTAACGGTTACCAAAAGTATTGTGTAGAGTGACTTGCAAATCTGCATACAGTAGCAATTGTCCCCTAAAGAAATTAAGAAGTAAGCCAAAACCTTGTATGCAAAATTGTTTTATATTGCTATTGTACATCCTAAATGATATTAGATGTGTAGGTTTGGAGGAGCTTTGTATTCGACTGATATATCTGGCAGCTTGATGGGCTTTTGTATCAGCAGAATTTAGAGATCACAACATTTCATTAACCAAACGTTTAATAGCTCTTTTGCTTCATTTTCCCCTATATAGGTACTTAGTTGACGATTGAATACGCTTGACTGGAAGATTCTTTTCAGAACCCTTTGCCCTCTGGGTGATTTATTTGCATCAAGTGTTTGGGGTGTTTATTTCGACTTTATGTTTTTCTGTTTGGCTTGTGGAGCTCCTGTCCACTTTTATTATATCGGTTGTTCAATAAACTTTGCTTTTTATTCTTTTCCCAGAAGGAAAAAAAAAAAAAAACAAGAAGTCAGATACGATTGGAATATGATTATTACATTACATTGATCATTTGCTAGCATTAAAGCCCCCAATTGAACATGAAAGTATAAATTAACTAGCAAATGATTATTCACAGGTCAACATTCTTTAGTGACCAAGATCTAAGAGGTTGTGGTGTGAGTGAATCCACAAGGAAACAAGTAAGTGATTTCTCTTTACATGTTTAATTTGCTGAAATACTCTCATTCACAAGAACTTCTCAAGTCTAATACTAATTTGAAATTTATCCATATAATACAAATTGTATAAGTGGCAGTTGTCATCTCGATTGGGTAATTATTGTATGAAAAGTTAAACATATAATTTCATTTATCAATGCTGAACAGTAATTTCTAATATAGGTTGTAGCAACTAGTGGAAAATATTTGTTTGTTGTGCACTATCTGTGTTCCTATCTGTTTGTCTTGGCTGGAGCGCTATTTTGCAGTTCAGTCCTACTTGTCCACTTTCACTTCATTGATATCTTTTCTGTTTGCTCCACAAAAACAAAAATAAGACAAAGAGAAACAAAACCAAACATAAAACAAAAAACAAAAATAATAAAAACTTTTGGAAAACATTGGTTATCCTGAACCCCACCCTTTTGCTTTTGTTATTCCCTCCGTACCATTTTCAATCAATGATGTTCTCTTCTTCAGGGGATGAAAGACACAGAAAATTATTCTTCTCCCCCTCATGTCCCTAATGATATTGTCAAGGATATTCTGAAAAGGCTATGTACCAAATCGCTGGTCCGATTTCTAAGTGTATCAAAGGACTGGAATCATATAATTTCAGACCCACAATTTGCTGCCAGCCATCTGAGTCACAATATATTACAGTCTACAAATCTTTCTTTAATCTCTTATCACAAAAAGCTCGACCCTTCTGAGTACCAGTTAGCTACCAAGGATGATCTTCATCTCTTTCCTAACGGCCTTCCAATGGGAAGTGTGGAGGTTGAACACCCGACTGGGAAAAAAATTCCTTTTGAGATATTTGGCTCAGTTGATGGGCTAATCTGCATCTCTGATAAACCTTGCACATTAACAAGTCCTGTCTACATTTGCAATCCATCGATAAGAAAGTATGTGCTACTTCCAAAGTCCCTCTTCCTCACTCCTGATTTCTCTGATGATCATAATCTTCTTTCATTTGGGTTTAGCCCAGACCGCGATGATTACATAGTTGTCAGAACTGTGTGGGGCAAAAGTTCTGCAGAAATGTCAGCTCGCATGGAGATCTATAGTCTGAACAGCAAATGTTGGAAGGAAATTGTTGAACTTCCTGATATTCTCAAGGAGTCTGAGAACTTTATCAAATGTGGAGTCTGCAAGGGAATTGTATACTGGCTGATACCAGATATATATGAAGTCCATGTTCTCTGTTTGAACCTCAGCACTACGCTTTTCATGAAGCTGGCGCTACCCAATGCAATGATGGAGGGTGGATCTCTACTGTTGAGTCAATTCAAGGAAAATTTGTGTCTGTTTCACTGCCATACGACAGATAAGGTGGAGCATGTTGTTGACATCTGGGTTTTGGAAAACAACTCTTTCAAAAAGGAACACTTGGCAGTCTCAAAGGGAAGGGAGATTGTTCCAATTGGGTTTGGGCTGCATAATGAACTGATTCTTGTGAAACTTGATGAGCACAATGAGTATAGACTGCAGCTATATGATTTGGAATCAAATGAGATGACTGACACCGGTATCATAATGGCTGAAAAGCTGTTTGCTGATACTTATACTGAAAGCTTACTCCTGATCAACAATCCTAATTGAAAAGCTTGGAAGAATCAGTGAAACAAAATGAAAACTTTATTACTTAAAGTTTCAAGTTTTATTCTCTGTCCTTTGTGTCTGGTGTCTAGTCTATCCTTTATGTTACCAGATTCATTTGTTCTGGCTTTGCGTTAAAGAAATACTGTGGAAACTGCTAGTTACTCTCATTACAAGTGCAGAGCTGCTGAAGAAATTTACTTCCTACTTCCTGTTCACAATGTATACAGCTATTCCAAATCAGTTGGCTAGATGGAGCCAGTCTCGATGTGTTTCTAGACATAGGAGTGATCCTACACATGGGACATAGTTGGATATGTTTCTTTTGGGCACGTGACCCTGCATTTTACGAAAAGACTTGTACTACTTTTGCTAAAATGACAATCGATTTTGGTTTAACCTGTTTGTAGTATTTCTTAGGCATTTGTTTAGTTTTTTTTTTTCTGCCACTGTTTTTCATCAGTTTCTGTGGGATTATGGTGTTGTTTTCTACTCCATAGTGTGTTGTGGCCTAAACTACAGCAGATTGCCAGTGTAGAATAATAGATGTAGAGTATTCTTTAAAATCACCAGATTTAGAGGCTCAAACTTAACTCTCTCCCACAGCTCTTCCAAATCCGCACCACCATAGGTTTTAAACGTTCTCTTGTTTCTTTTCATCCATACATCCAAATTTACAACTAACAATCCACATCCCCAAATAAGTTTGGCCCTTTTACCCTTACTGAAAGCATTATGCTTTACAGATCAATCTTCATTAAAGCATTTGATCAATCCACTCCTGCACACTCTTTTGCCATTCCCCACCACCAGTTTATGATAAAGGGTGAATTGATATAATTCTGCTGAAAAATATCCTTCATACCAGTTTGTGAGGGGAAATGGTGTACTACTTTGGAATTTGCATTAGTAACTAACTCTCTAGTGCAACTACATCAAGGAAACCCAAAATCTGATAATTTAACGAAAGTCAAAGTAATATAAAACACGAACTAAAGAGTACTAACAAAACTAGAATAGAGAAGAATGAGTGGTCATTACATAGCAAACTAATTATTATATGGCTGTAATTAAGTTGAAAAAGTTATAGAATTTTAGCCAAAACATGAATAATGTCATAATTTTCTTATTTCTACAGAGCATTGAAACATTTGTGGTCCATTTTCCCCTTAACAATTTTTGGAATCTACATTTGCTTACTCCTCTACGGAACATTTCAATCCAAGCACTGAAATTGTTAACTATGAAGGAGTACTTTCTATCTGTAGCTCTCAACTTATTGCTTTTCAAAATTCTTTATTTTTATCTCTACCGCTTCATGGATAAAACACTGAAGGATAATGTAACTTTGAATCCAATATGGAGGTTATATGGCTTGATAGTACATACCTTAAAATTAGCATCAGCCGAAACCCTCTCCAGGTACTTCCAATTTGAGGAAAAAAGAAAAAAAGAAAAAAAAAAAACTCGATTTTCTTTCACTATGTGTTTGTCACTACCGCTTATTTCGAAGAATTTGCAATCGTGTGCTATTCCAATTTATTACACTGAATGTTCTGATACAATGTGCTTGGTTCCTGGTGTGATCCACAAATTTCATTCTTGTTGTAAATGTGCATGCTGTCAATGAAGTTGTTCAGAGTTTGGATTATTATTTGCTTCTCTGTGTGGGAGCAACAATTAACCATTTTCATGTAGGCTCTTGCAAAAAATTGTCAGTCCCCTTCCTAAACCCTAAACAATTAACCATTTCCTCCACCAAGGCCTACTCGTGTATTGAAACCCCCTCAATTGGTGCCCGGAAGTGGAGTCCAAAAAACCGACGAAGGCACTAAAATGGTTTTTTGGACCCAGTTCCTACTGGTTTGTTAAAAATTAATACTGATGCGGCTTGGGATTCAGAGTCTTTCTCTTGTCGCATTGCAGCAATGGCCTGAAACTCTTCAGGTGATAATGTTGTTGGTACTAGTAAGTCTGTATATGCTCTGTCAGCAGTAGCTTCTGTAGGTTTGGCTGTGATTGAGGGTCTTTCTTTGGCTGCATCGTTGAATATCTCTTCTTTCCTTTTAGAATTATACTCCTCCCATGTCATCTCAGCTCTAAAATTTGCAAGGGTTCCTTTAGATTAGACTGCTGCTTTGGTAATCTGGCATAATTGCTCTTTGGTTCCTTCGTTTACTGCAATTAGCTGGTGTTGGTCTAGCAGACAAGCCAACGAGACGGCTGACTGCCTAGCGGCTTTGACTTCCAGGTGGATGTGTCGGCTTTGACTTCCAGGTGGATGTGTCATCATGATGGATGACCAATCCACCTTCATCCTTTACAAACCTGTTGTTGTTTGATAGTTCCCACATCAGCCCTCAGGATTCTGTTCCTTGGGATTTTGATGTTGGTTAGTTTCTTTTGTATTCCTGACTGTTGTTTTCATCTATATTCTTCTGTTTTCTCATCAAAAAAAAAAAAAAAAAAATGTAAGGACTGTTGATGCCATGTTATTGATAAATCTGAGTAAAAGTTTTTTGGAGTCATTTTGAATAAGTACGCTGAATTTGAATGCATTACATATCTAGTAGTAAATCTTTCTCTTAATAGGAATACTGGTTTTGGTGTTTTGGACAGGCAATCTTCAAATTTAACAGAACCATAATAATACATCCTCTTTTGTAATTGTCTAGTTATGCTTCTTCTTCTTCTTCTTCTTTTTTTTTTTTTTTTTTTTTTTTTTTTTGAAGGTGGTCTAGTTATGTTTCATACCTACTCCCAGATTTGATGGTTCTCTTACTTATTTCCTATTTCATAATTGTCTAGTTATGTTTCAGATGTAGAGGGCTAAGGGACACAAATGTTCAAAGAGTGGAATCCCATCAGATTATTCCGGAGGTAAACTTATTATCTACCCTAGCAAAAGCACAGTAGTGATCACTAAAAAATGATATCTTAAAAGTGGTTTTCTGATATAATTAGACTACCAAAGGAGGCTAAGTATCCCTCCTGGCTTGATATGGATGTGGAGAAGATAAACAAATTTGGGGGTATATGTCTAATGGTATCTTTAGTGTAAAGTCTGCTTATGCTATTTTCTTTCATCCTATTGTCAGGATAACTCTCCGTGGAAACTTATTTGGAACTTCCAGCTTCCTCCCAAACTGAAGACATTCACATGGATTGTTTGTCATGATAAAATCTTGACAAATGTTCAAAGAGCCAAAAGGAATTTGACCAATGACAACTCTTGTCCTTTATGCCATCAAGCTCCTGAGACTCTTGCTCACCTATTTCGAGATTGCCTTGCTGTTCAAGTGATATGGAATTCTTTCAATATTCCATCTTGTGTGGATAATACTTCTCAGATGAATTGGAATGGTTGGCTTATGGCTCATCTTCTGTGCAAGGTCAGTTTTAGCTACAAATTGCAATGGAATTCAATGTTTGTGTTCATTTGTTGGTATAATTGGAAATGGAGGAACAAGTTCATTTTTGAACCAAGTTTCCAATATCCTTCAATCCCAATCACTTCATCATCAATGCTGGTACTGAATGGGCTACTGCTCAGGCAAAGAAGTCCTCAAATATTGGTTATTGCTTAAATCTCTTGAATTGGTCCAGACCTCCTAGCAGCATGTTTAAACTTAATGTTGATGGTTCTAGGAATACTAAATCTGGCAAAATTGGGGCACGTGGTATTATCAGATGGACTTCTGGTACTTGGATCAAAGGTTTTCAGGCCAGTTTGGCATTGGAGATGTTCTACATGCTGAATCATAGAGCTTATACTATGGTTTGAAACAAGCTATTTCTTGTGGTATTGATATGCTGGAAATCAAATCTGACTCGACTCTTTTGGTCAAACTTGTTCTTGACAGTGATACTACATTATAAATTTATACCCTCTTGGCTCTCTGATTTCTTGCTGCAGAACTTTGCTTGGGAGATATAATGCTGTTTCTCTTAAGCATATATATATATAGAGTGCAATATGGTGAATGACTGCTTAGCTAAAAACTGTATCAACCACGACTATGGAGCGATTGAATTTGCTGACCCTCCTTCTCATGCTTTGCAGGCTTACTTGGAAAATTTGGATTCTCTTGGCAGATCTCGGAAGATTAAAACTGGGCATGATTCTGGTGCCTGCTAGTCAGTTTTTTTTTTGTTTTTTCTTTTCCTTTTGCTGGCCTTTCAGGCCCCTTGTTCACCAAAAAAAAAAAAGGGACTACTGAAAAATGAAAATAGAAGAACCACCAAGAAGGGAGAAGAAGGAAAACCGGGACCCATCTACAATTCTATAATGTGTGTACCTCTTTTAAATAGACGTGAAGTCTTCTTTCTTTTTTGTGTTTTTTTTGGTTACAGATAGAAAGAATTTGCTAATCTTCTTTTGTGAGATGTACATAGGAAGTTTAGCTCTCAGTTATATGTAGGATTAATTTCAGTTTACCCCTCTGAGGTTTGGGGGTGTCATCATTTCACCCCCCAAACTCTCAATTTCACTTTTTTACCCCCTGAACTTTCCAATTTCAATCAGTCGTGTCCAATTTCTCCTATTCCGTCCAAATTGGACTTTAACTCTGACTTTTGAGGGGTAAAATGGTCATTTCAAGACAAAAAAAAAATTCATTTTTTTTTTTTTTTTTTTTTCTGTTTTTTTCGTTTTTTTTTTTTTTTTTAATTTTATTTTGTCTTCAACTTATACACCACAAGTTATAATAGGTTTATAAAAATAAAAAAATACTCTAGGTGGTTAAAAGCCGCTCGCTGGTCTACGATATTTATTATATATCTCCGATAAAGTGAAGAATTTTAGGATATATCCCCAATAAAGTGAAGAAATATCTGTAAAAAATAATTTTACACTTTATCTGTAAATAAATATCTGTATATCCCCAATAAAGTGAAGAAATATCTGTGTAAAATCATTTTTGGCCTACGATATTTGTGATATATCTCCAATAAAGTGAAGAATTTTAGGATATATCCCCAATAAAGTGAAGAAATATCTGTAAAAAATGATTTTACACTTTATCTGTAAATATCTGTATATCCCCAATAAAGTGAAGAAATATCTGTTTAAAATCATTTTTTACAGATATTTATTTACAGATAAAGTGTAAAATTATTTTTTATAGATATTTCTTCACCTTATTGGGGATATATCCTAAAATTCTTCACTTTATCAGAGATATATCACAAATATCGTAGACCAGCGAGTGTGTAAAATCATTTTTTACAGATATTTATTTACAGATAAAGTGTAAAATTATTTTTTACAGATATTTCTTCACTTTATTGGGGATATATCCTAAAATTCTTCACTTTATCGGAGATATATCACAAATATCGTAGACCAGCAAGAGGCTTTCAACCACTTAGAGTATTTTTTTGTTTTTATAAACCTATTATAACTTGTGATGTATAGGTTGAAGACAAAATAATAAATAAAAAAAAACAGAAAAAAAAAAAAAAAAAACGAATTTTTTTATTTTTTTATTTTTTTGTCTTTAAATGACCATTTTACCCCTCAAAAGTCAGAGTTAAAGTCCAATTTGGACGGAATAGGAGAAATTGGACACGACTGATTGAAATTGGAAAGTTCAGGGGGTAAAAAAGTGAAATTGAGAGTTTGGGGGGTGAAATGATGACACCCCCAAACCTCAGGGGGGTAAACTGTAATTAATCCTTATATGTATGTCCAACCAAAAAGTGAGACAAATCTGAAGGACTTTTATGTGGATGTAGGATCAAAATGCAGAAGCACATATATGCAGCCTATTGCATGCTTTACCAATGACAACTCTTTTACCTTGTTGTCTAAAAATCTCAACGCCTTAGTTCTTCTGCTATTTGTGTCTCTGTCATCATCAAAAGTTTAGAAAATAGAAATTGTTATGGTGAAGGAAGTATAAGACTTGAATTCTTATTTATGGCCTTCCCAGTCGATACAGATGGCGCCAAAGCATATGGTTGCATCATTCATGAACTACGTGTTCATTATGTTGTGATTTGCAGTTGTTAGGAGAATGGCTATTTATAAAGCTACTGCCTACTGCCTTTACTACAATCTACAGAGCTACTCTATTGCTGATAGATCCTGAGATCTTCGAGTCATTACCAGTTGTTTCTGGTTTCTTTCAGGTAGTGATCGAGTCTATTAAGGAAATCCGCATATTTTTATATATGTGGAGGTCCTTAACAGAGAAACACTATATATATATACATCAATTGTAAGTCCAATTTGTATCTATGTAATGTCACATTTTGGGTTTGTATTATCAATAGCAGTGCTCGGAAGACGAAAAAAAAAATACATCATAACAAAAAACATGGAATTCGATAGTTGTTTGTTGGATAAAATACTCATCAAACGCAAGATTGGTTTGGAGTTAGCATCTCCGATCCAATCTACTATAGTCTAATCCAGTTTGAATTCCTAATCCTATCTTGTCTACACTACCAAAACGTCCAAATGTAGGAGAAGTTTAAACTTCATCCTAATTTTTTTGGTTCTCAATTTCTAGACTGAATTATGTTTCCTTGTCCTACGACAATTAGGCTCGACCAAGTGTTTTTATACTTGTAAGAAGTCTGAATATTTATCTGATATTGTCAAGTTATTTCCGATTCATAATTTTTTAACTTTATTTGGTTTTAGTTTCTGTCAGGATGAAGGACTCGCATACGAAAAATTTCATATGTGAAGATATCTTGATTAACATTTTAGCAAGACTGCCTGCCAAATCCCTCGTACGGTTTATGTGTGTATGCAAGTCATGGAGTAATTTGATTGGCAGCTCAAGCTTTATTTCCACACATCTCAACAGGAACATCAAAAATCATGATCATCACTATCTAATTTCTCACCACTATTATAGAGGCGCCCGCGACCGCTCACTCATATCACTTTTTTCTAATGAAACATTTGAGCAGTGCTTGGAGTTACAACATCCCTCGTGGACCAAGGAACGCTTTAGAGTATATGGTTCAAGCAATGGTTTAGTTTGTATCTCTGATAAAAGATTGAGTTCAACGAGTTCTATATGCATATGGAACCCATCTATTAGAAAATCCATATCTCTTCCCAAGACCTACATCCCAGATCATAGCTGCTTAGTTTCAGAAATCTATCTGTCATTCTGTTTTCACCCAACTCATAATGATTACAAGGTGGTAAAGATGTTGCATGAATGGAATAAGCTTTCCATGGAAGTTGAGGTGTATAGTCTTAGCAACAACTCCTGGAAGGTGATTGAAATTACTCCTTGGTTAAATTCTAGTTGGTATCTCACAGGTTATGAGGTTTGCAATGGAATAGTATATTGGCTGATTTCTGGAGGTCATTATAGGATTGTGTCCTTTGATACAGGGAGCGAAAAATTTGGTGAGTTAGTGGTTCCAGAACACATATTGCCGGTTAAGGGTGCTGTCAAGATTGAAGTGTACAAGGAAACCATATGCCTGCTTCAAGGTCAAACAGATGTTGATTTATGGGTTCTGCAAGAAGGGTCTTTTCAAAGGCTGCGTACTATTTTACTGCCTCGAGCAAATATTTTCATACTAATTGGCTTATTTACAGATAATGGACTCTTGGTACAAGAACAATCAAGATTCACTGAGTTAGATTTGTTTGATCTTGAATCCAACCAGCTTAAAAGTACCGGAATCCTTATGTGCCAACGTAAGCTCCATACTTACATAGAAAGTCTAGTTCTACTCGATCATTGAAATTCATTATCACATACAACTGTTGTATTATTCATCTTCATGATCTCTTACATTTTGTTTCTCAATCCTCTCCGTTGCCTTGTGTTTACTTCTCATAACCTGTTAAGTGGTGATTTTGCCTACACTGGCATAAAAATTATCCATCATGCCTACGAGGTTTTGAAATAATGCACGTTTTGAACAGCAATAAGGAAAGAATTATTTGACTAAGAATATGTTTAAACAGCTGGTTAGCTCCATTACTCGACGTCCTTAACTCCATATCCAATTTATTCTTTCAGATGAAAGTACGCTGAAGTAAAAGAAAACTATTTTAAATTATACTAATGGCGAATACAGAAATACTGAAAAAGAGGACAAGATGTATAAAAATTATAAGCTTTCAGGATTCACAAAAATATACTTTCTGACTAGAATGTAATTGGCAAAAAAGATACTGTCGCAAGCACGAAATTCCTCGTAATCATACTGCACATACGTACACAAGCTTTTATATCAGAGGAATATTCATGATGAAAGTTGACCGAACTAATAAACATGCCAATAAGGAACTCGGAAATCATTGGAACTGACTGTAATAAGAAAATGCAGGACTTGAAACAAAATGCTGCTTAGGGACTGAAAAGGAGAAAAGAGACCCTCATGACATTTGAGGTAGTAATGCAAACTTCTCCTGCCCTCCAGAAAACCCAAAACATAGAGCTTGGAAATAAAGCTCACCTTATCGATCACTGACTAGCCAGGCAACAAATCAGATAGACAAAATCCATTGTAAAATGTAATGAATGCAAGACATGCAAAAGCAACAAAATATAATGCAGAAGAAGTACGGATATATGCCATTCTAAGAAGAAGAAAAAAAAAATATATATATTAAATAAGACATCCGGACCAAACGTGACATCAGGACTAAGGACACTGGATCATACCATCAAAGTTTTCAAAGAACTATACTTTAACGTCTCGTTTGGTTCACGTACGGTATGGATTTCTTAGGAAAGTTAATCATTTGTATTTCCATCGGGAAGGGAAATTAAGATTCCTACTAATGTGTTTGGTAGCAGTAAGCAATAGAATCAGCAACTAATAGTATAATTGAAGAAAATACCAATTTTCATTTTTTTATAGAAGTATTTTAGCCATACAAATAGTGTATAAATGTTAGAAAAATGTAATAAATGCTAGGAAATGAGAAAGGAAAATGGTTCCTTAGAGCATCTTTAGCAATGCTAGCCATTTTTGAGTCAAATTTTAGCTAAAGTAGCTAAAAAGTCATTTTGGCTAGCCACTTCAGAAATACGTCTGCATCAGTGCTCTCTATTTTAGCTAGTTTTGAATTTATATTATTTTTTAAATGAAGATTAAATGGTTTAAATATATTTATAAATTACATAAAATAACTCAAAATGAATGTTTTAGATTATAGAGAGCCTCATCTTGCTCTCTATATTTAGGAACGATATAGCTAAAAGTTATAATAGAGAGTCATTTAGGAGTCTGGTGTAGCTGCTAAAATATATAAAAAGCTCTCTAAAATAGCTAAGAAGCCAAAATAGAGAGTCTGCTAAAGATGCTCTTAGGAGAATGATTAATTTTCCTTCCTATATATTTTCCCTTGCAAGAGGAACCATTTTCCTAACCTTGCACTTACCAAACACAGGAAAGTAAGCACTTTCCCTTTTCCAAGCTTAAAATCCTTGAAACAAACGAGGCCTAAGGGTGGTGTCATAAGACAGAACTGCTGCTTTTTCTTAAGATGGAAAAATGAAAAATTTAAGAGGTTGTTAATATCATAAGACTAGCTAGCATGCATGTCACATCTCACCATGCTCAAGGAAATGAGATAAATAGTCTTACTGGTTTCCTCAAATACTCTTGACAAAGACATGGCACTATCTATTTTAAGTAGTGGAGTGTAAGAACATCTTCGATCAACAGCCTCTACTGTGTAGAGTTTTCCATATTTCAAAATAGGGCCTTTTGCCTCGAACTCCAGTTTACTATCAGACATTTTCTAACATTACCATACAATTCCAAAACCCAATGCTCAAGCACATCAAGAAATTCTACATAATAAAAACTATTACAGTTATCTATTTGATAAATCAACAACATTAATAACCAGCAGTAAGGAAAACTATTATGTTACCGCGAAAACACTAAGCAAGCAAAGGAAAACAATAGAAAATTCAAGCAGTTCTGTCTGTATGAACTATGAAGTTATCCATGTATATGAACAATCTGAAACCATGTTTGATGCATCCATAAGTTGAGCAGCCTTCAAACTTTCAAAGTGATATATCATGCATATGTGTACGTAAAACAGAGGTAGAGGCGGGTGTTTCTAATTTAAAAGGTGTCAGTTAGATAAGGCGAGATTGAGAGGATGAATTTTTTGATATATTATTCATCTCACTATGGAGGTTTATAAAGAGGATTACAGAAATACAATTGACTTACGTCTCTATTCTCTACCACACAGAGAATAGGTAAGTACTAACTACAAAATAATTACAATATATTACATTCCTAATTTTATGCCATGACTCACGCTAACACTCCTTCTCAAGTTGGTGCATACACATCAACCATGCCCAACTTGCTTAGTGAGTCAGAAAACGCCTTCCTAGAAACTCCTTTAGTAAGTATATCTGCAAGTTGCTCTTCAGTAAGAACAAAAGGAAAGCTAATAAGTTTGGCATCTAACTTTTCCTTTATAAAGTTACGATCAACCTCCACATGTTTAGTACGATCGTGCTGTACTAGATTCTGTGATATATGAATAGTCGTCTTCTTGTCACAATACAACTGCATAGTACTTTTGAGTTCAAAACCCATATCTTTTGGCTGGTTGACCTCGAGTAGTCCTATTTGGTAACATATATTGCCCAACATTAGACTTACTAGCTACTACTAGTACCAGTGGGTGGACATACCTCAGATGAGTGATCTTCAGTACTAGGAAGCTATGGGTCAGGGGTAGGAGCGATGGCAGGAGGGGCAGTTATGTCTTCAACTTCATTTTTAGTGATTGAAACTAGTGCCTGGATGTTTGGAACTTCTGCTTCTGGAGGGGTGACAGGTTGATGGTTTCAACAGGATCCGTCAAAATACCTCCTGTCTGCGTGACTTCTTCTCCTCCTTTTGATTCATCCCCCTCTCCATAATACAGCTCTTCAAAATATGAATTCTCCCCCTAAAGAGCTGTATCTGAAGAGGAAAAATAGCTCATGTCCTCAAAGAAAGTAACATCCATAGTGACATAGTACTTTCTTGTAGGTGGATGATAGCACTGGTACCCTTTCTGATAGCCTCCGTAGCCAACAAACACACACTTAAGCGCTCGAGCATCCAACTTAGACCTCTGATTTTTAGGAACATAGACAAAAGCAACACACCAAAGACACGAGCTGGAAGATTATGAAATATAGGTAAGGAGACATGAGATGCAAGAACCTCAAATGAGATTTTTCCCTGAAGGACACTAGATGGAAGACGATCGATAAGATGGGAGGAAGCATGTACAGCCTTGCCCCAAAGATACTTAGGCATATGAGCACTAAAGAGAAGGGCACGAGCCATATCAAGTAAATGACGGTTTTTCCTTTCGGACACTCCATTTTGTTGTGGAGTTTGGTGAACAATCTCATGGGTCTTAAAAAACTCTTGGAAAACATGATTAACATATTCTCCTCCATTGTCAGAACGCATGACTTTAATGGTGCTATGGTATTGTGTTTGAACAAGGGTACGAAAAGTTTGAAAGGCTGGAAAGACTTCATCTTTGGATTTAAGAAGAGCAAACCATGACAATCTCGTGCAATCATCAATAAACAACACAAAGTATCTCATACCCGATACAGTGAGCTCTCTAGAAGGTCCCCAAACATCAAAATATATGAATCAACTCAAAAGGAATAACACTTTTATTAGAAACACTAGGAGAATAAGTAGCATGATAACTCTTAGCCAAAATACATGTTTCACAATGTAAAACAGAATCATCCACACCAATAAATATAGCAGGCATGGTTTTTCTCATAAGACTAAAAGATGGATGTCCTAAACAGCGATGCCACAACCAAATTTCACTTAGCTTATCAGAATTCAAAGTCAAAGCGGCGCGGGACTGTGCTCCTAGTTTCTCCCTCTGCGTATGACTGATCTAGATGGAACAACCTGCCCCTCAGATACCCCCGGCTGATTATCTCCCTGGTGAGAAGATCCTAAAAAATCACATACATAGGGTAAAAGGTTACAAAGCATTTAGACTTAGTATTCAACTATAGAATAGATATCAAATGATGCGACAAGTCAGGCATATATAACACATTATGAAGTTCTAAAGTGGGAGTAATACGAACTGACCCTGACACTAACACAGGAAAGACTTCACCATTGGCATTGGTAACATAGGACACTGGTAGGGAAGGCAATTCAGTAAAATATGATTTATCATGAGTCATATGATTGGAAGCACCAGAATCAATAATCCATGTATCAGAACCAACAAAGTTAAAAACCTTTAAAGCCATACCAATCTTACCACGACCAGTTATAGAGGTTGTAGGAGTAGACCCATCTGCTGTATGATGATCATGTCCAGTCACACCATAAAAGTTTGGTTCTTGGACCAACTGAACTGCAGCTGCCTTTGCCTTAGGACGATAACCCTTCTTTTTAGGGTACCCATTCAGTTTCCAACAAGTCTCTTGAACATGTCCAAGGTCATTGCAATAAGAGCATTGAGGGCGTGGGCGGTTGGTGACGCCTGGTGGGAAACTTTGCTGATGGAGTAGAATTGAACTCTGCTGCTGAAGGTAAGGTGCCGGTGACTTGGCCTGAATGGCTAGGCTAGACACTTCAGCCTGTGCATGTTTGACACTTTTTTGCTGAGACTATCCTTGTGGATGTATGTAAAAGATGTGTTTAGATTAGGAGGGTTTGTCATTTTGAGCAATTCTCCCATGGCGCTGCTATATTTTTCATCAAGCCCTCTCAAGAATACATGAATTCTTTCAAGTTCCTTCTCCTTCTGGTACCACACAAGATCTTCCTAATTCTTCATCTTGCAAGGACGTTTCTGATCAATTTCAACCCATACATTCTTCAGCTTGGTAAAATACACAGCAATTGGTTGCCCATTCTATTGCATTCTGCCAGCTTTGCACATCAATTCATGAACCTGTATAAAATCAGACTTATTGGTATACAGATCCCCCAATGTCTTCCAGACTGCTTCAGCAGTCTCACACTGTTCCACCAACTGTGGCACATCTTCAGTGATGGCTTTGAATAGGATTGCCATCACAGATCCATCATCATCCTCCCACTTAGCATAGGCATCCTCATCTTCCTCACTAGGAGCTTTGGTTGTTCCAGTCACATGTTCCCATCTTGTGTATGCCACAAAAATGGATAGACATAATCTTCTTCCACGTTCGAAAATTGGTACCATTGAGTTTTGTACCCCCAAAAGAACCACCGTTTGAACTTCGGATAGAAACCTCAATCTTTGGACCTCATTGATCTTGGAACTCTGACCTTCAATTTCATGCACCACCCATTGCAACGATACAATAGCAAAATTATACAATCACAGAGTATGCAGCAGAATAACAAGAACAGGAGACTCCAAAAGTAATAATAATAGAACATGCAGTAATTAACTTATTCTTTTTTTTATAACCTATTACACGAGTTTACGCCGGTCTGAACAGAGGAAGCCGACGCCGGGACTGGGCAACCTAAGTAGATATCTTGACTTGCGACCTGAGAAGATGATGCCGGTCTGAATTGAGGAAGCCTATACCAGGGGCTGGGCAACGATAGAAACACTCGGTCTGAAGAAGCGATCAGATTGGACCTGGTAGACCTGATCAAATTAGGCAATCTGCATTGAGACAAAGGCGGTCTGGATTGAGAGGGCCGTCGGTCGTGATTCTTAGAGTAAGAGATGGAGGTGACTAGGTCTGATGCGAAGCCGATCTGGTGATGAACTGATGATGACGCTGAAGTCAAAGAAGAAGACAACTAGTCATTCTTTAACTGACGCCTTGGACACAAACCAATAACGACAATAGTAACGTCATTAAGAGGTAAAAAACCCTAACAATGGGGTTCTAACTCCTCACTTTGAAAAACTAACATTAAAAGCAAGGAGATAAAGTCCTTTCGGATCTTTGCTTTGATACCAAGTCAGATAAGGCAAGATTGAGAGGATGAATTTTCTGATATATTATTCATCTCACTATGGAGGTATATAAAAAGGATTACAGATATACAATTGACTTACGTCTCTATTCTCTACCACACATAGAATAGGTAAGTACTAACTACAAAATAATTACAATATATTACATTCCTAATGTTATGCCATGACTTACGCTAACAGTGTCCTCAATTTGATTACAAGAAAATCGATCAACACTAAGACATAAAAGCAAGGTACACTAGAGAAATTCTAGAGAGGCTCCTCCTTCTCTCTAGAAATTTTTCTATCTCTCTCTCTCTGTGAGCCACCATGGAGAGTCGGTACGTGGCACCTCTCAATCCCTCATGCTCCGTCTGTCGAGCTGCCGGCCTCCGTCCGACAATCTAACGGCTCCATTCGTCCTCCTCCTAGCTCTGCTTGCCTCTTTAGCGGTGGGTTTCAAGTTTTCCTTCTCTTAAACAAATCATAAATGTACATGGTGTAGAGATATCTTCATCATCACAAGAGCTGGTATTCAAAACAAACCAAGTTTTTTTTTTAGAAGAAGAAGAAGAAGAAAGACGAACTTTATTTCAAGGAATCAGATTAAGAGATTATAATCATGCTGCAAAACATCATCAAGAATGCAGCTAGGAGCTCTATTGAGCCAAGATTCTCTTTTGCCAGAGTCAAAGGCGATGCTAGCAAACCTATGTTTGAAATAGCTTGAACATAGTCTCTGCTTGTCAATCACATTGCCTAACTCTGAAAGCTCATAGTCTCTGCTTGAAATAGCTTGAACATCTTGAAGACAATCAGCTTCAATGGTAAGTTGGTAACATGTGTTAATTGCATCTGTTGAGAAAAATCAAGCCCCTCCCTTATGGCTAATAACTCCACATGCTTAGCAGAACTGACAAGTTGAATAGATTGAGCAAATGCAGTTAGAAACTGCCCTTGAGAGTCACATATACCACCTCCAACACCCCCTGTGTTAACTATGGCAGAACTGCCCTATTGACATTGAGTTTCACTCGACTACTACTATCCGGCTGCCATGCTTTTTTTTTTATGTGCTGCACCGTTACCACAGTAGATTCCCTAGCCTTCTAGAACTCACCAAGCCATGCCATAGAGCTACACCAAATATTAGAGGCAGTTTGTGATGTATTCTCCCAAAGTTTGTTATTCTGATTCTTTCATAAAGCCCAAATAAGCATAAGAAGTTTTGCAAATGAGTCTACTTTAAGATGCAATGCTTGTTTCAACATCCATTCTTTGTAATTTAGATTAGGCAAGATAGAACTATGTAGATGAAGAAGTGGAGTAGACAATAATTCAGTTGCAAGAGGGTACTTACAGAAAAGATGTGTAGTGTCTTCGATTCTATGTGTGCCACAGCAAGCAATTGGTGTCTTTCATATAGCCCTTAGTCAATAATCGGTCCCTTGTAGGATGAAGGTTATTACAGACCCTCCAGACATAGATTTGAACCTTTCCTGGTACGTTGGAGTTCCAAACTTGAAAGGATCTCCATTTGAGGTAGTAGTTAGAACATTACTGAGAACTTGCTCTCTAGCTATCTAATATGCAGATTTTACCGTGAATGGCCTCTTTTTTCTGGGCTCCAAAAAAGCTTATCATGAGTAACGCTGCACAGATCCTAGCTATTCCATTAAGTAAGGGTCCTGCTTAATGGAATGGCTAGGATCTATGCTATTACACTAGGAGGAAATAATGTGTAAACAATATAGGGAATCCAACCCCTATCTTGAGCATTGATGATATCTGCCACTTTGTTAAAAAGTGCGACATGTTTTTTGAATCATGTACTGAGGACAGTTTGGAAACCTGTTATATATTGTTCCATATGATCACTTGACCGAGATCCATCACCTATTCTCCATTTTACTCCTGCTTATAATACATGTTTGCCTCCAATGATGCTTCTCCATGAAAAGGATGGTGAGTCTTCCAATTCTGCTTCCCAAAACGAACAAGTGGGAAAATATTTTTCTTTATACAATCTAGCAATTAATGAGTGAGGATTGGAAATAATTCTCCATCCTGGCTTAGCTAATACTGCCAAATTATAAGCATAAATATTTTTGAATCCCATACCTCCTTCACTCTTAGTGAGACACAACCTTTCCTAACTGCACCAATGAATTTTTTTTCTTTGCATCTGTATCTCCCCAGAAGGAAGAGACACATAGTTGATGAATGTCGTCACATGGACCCTTGATAGAAGGTAGCAATTCATAGCTAAAAGGTTTATAGAATTTGTTGTGTATTCTTCTCATTGAGTGATAAGCATTATATACACAAAGGATTACTAAATTACAGCTATCTAGATCCTTAGTCTAAGCTATTTAGATCCTTAGTCTAGGCAATTACATAATGATCGAAGAGGAAGCTAAGATCAAACAATTAGAAAATACATTGAATATGGACAAATCCTAGCCATATTCAATGTATTTTCTAGATATGAAATCCAGATAATGTTAGCACAAGCATGAGCAAGAGAATGATACTCGGCTTCAGCAGAGGAGCGATAAACAGCCTGTTGCTTCTTAGCACACCAAGATATAAGATTAGGTCCCAAAAACACGCATATACCTATGGTGGAACATCGAGTGTCAGGACATCCATCCCAATCCACATTTGAATAAGCACAATGAGAGAGGACTCGAGGATCGACGAAAAGACAAACGAAAGTATGGAGTCTGTCACGCCCCGAATTTTGAATAATAAATTCAAATCCGAAACATGAATAAACAATTAATACAAATAACGTTCTGAATTTTTTTTTCTCAGAAACAAACACACCACTCGCCACTCAACACAAAACTCGAAAAACCTCGAGTTAATTATTACAATTCACTCTTACAAAGTAAAATCGTAAAGCTCTAAATGAGCATAACAAACCTCACAATATAATGCTGAAATTCACATAACACTACTCTAAGCAGCCCGATCACCGTCCTGGTTCTCCTGACCTGTAGGATTACCCGCTACACAATTTGAATAGTGTACCGGGAGTTGCAACAACACAAAACCCGGTAAGCTTTTTACAGCCAGTATGAGTAAACAAGAAAGAACTGTTGATTTTAAATTACAATTCTTATAACTCAACAACACAACCAACAATCTCAACATCCACGACGCAAACGTCAACCAATTCAATATCACCACTTTGGTCCTATCACATAACACTATCACCACTTTGGTCCCATCCCATAACACGTTAGAGCTCTAACTGCCTCGTTACCTCTGACACCTTGGCCTAGGGTCAAGCAACGGCAAAAATACTTCGGTTAACACTATAACCGTCGCGCTTTGGACATCCCCGTCCTCAGCACCATATACTTCGGTTAATAATAAACCGTCGCGCTTTGGACATCCCCGTCCTCAGCACACAACTTCGGTTAATAATAAACCGTCGCACCTTGGACATCCCCGTCCTCAGTACACAAACACTCCGGTTATCCTTAACCGTCGAACTTCGGACACCTCATCCTCAGAACCCTACATTCTCTAACTCTATACATCCTCCAATGTAAATCATGAATATTAACAAGAACTCATCAATCATGTTCATCACATATAAATATGGTAAGTCACATGTCAATTCATAATAATTTAATCATCCCAATTCCACACTCTTCAATGTCACACCATTCACATATAATCACGTAAATATATATATACGTAATTATCCGCTCAGGGATAATCACTAATACCAACTATAGTTCACATGCAATAAAACCGAGAAATTCATTTGTATAGTAAAAATCATTTTACTTACCCATGGACCGTAGTTGATCAAGTCCATATGATTTTAAAACAAATATTTATTTCATAAATATTTTCACGCAATTACGACAAAATAAGGTAATTAAATTTATTCGGTTCGTAATATGAACCACGTGAGGTTTACTCACCTCTAATCCCGCTGCGTCTTCTTAACAGCTCAAAATACGATTCACAATCGTCCGCCAACTCAAACCGTCAATCACCTAATCAAACATGACCTTAACTTAGCCAATAACTCAAAAACATAATCAAACGACAATCCAACGGTCGGATTGAAATTAAATGATGATCCAACGGTCGGATCCTCACGGATCGCCTTCCTAATCACTGTTTTGCATTTATACGAAGATCCAACGGTCGGATCTTCGCCCATGACCACACAAAGCCACTGGGACAGTCATAAGATCATCATATCAAAACTACAAGTCCATCTGACGGTCCTAACTTCACAGATCACAAATCTAACGATCGAAATCGATCTAAACTTAAAAATTCATAACTTAATCATACGATATCCAAAAATTGCGTATAATATATCGAAATGATCGTATTGAAATATAGAATCTGAAAATGTACAGAAACCATATTTTTGATCCCCGGAGGTGGCCGGAAAGGGCCGCCGGAGTTAGTGGCAGAGCCGCCGCCGACCACCACCAATGGTGTCGGGGCCGGGCTGCTCTTCTTCCTCTCATCATGCTTAACAACTTTCATAACTAGCACGAAGTCTGAAAATGACCGGAAGGGGTCGAAAATTACCTTGAACAGTATGAAGGTGGCCGGAATTTTCCAGAAACCGGCGAGAAACTGCAGAAAACGGCGAGCTCCAATTCGACGTAAAAACGTCAATTTAAGGCTTCGATTCCTTCTGAAGAGTTGTTAAGAAACTCAAGAAGAACTCACTGGTTCAAGAATCACAGAAAAATATGGTCTGTAGCTCGAGATATACCGATCGAAAGCTTCGGTGGTCGGAAAAATTCCAGAATTTTGCAGAATCCGGCAAGGCTCGATTTCGACGTCAAAGATTCAATTTCAGGCCTCGATGCCTTCTAGAGAGTTGTTAACAACATCAAGGGGAACCCACTGGAAAAAGAATCAATCAAAACGATGCACTACAGCTCGCGATATCTTGATCGAAAGTCTTCGTGGTCGGAAATTTTCCAGAATCCGGCGAGCTTGAATTCCGACGTAAAAACTTCAACCTCAGGCCTCGATCCCTTCTTGAGAGTTGTTAATAATCTCAAGGTGAACTCACCAGGCCAAGAATCACAAGAAAAGGTGGTCTATAACTCGAGAAAATCGGATTCGAAGGTGGTTTTCGAATTAAAGCCGGCCAAGCTCCGACGAACGTGAATCCAGTCACTCCAGGTGCGATCCTTCTAGGATGATGATCAGCATGTTGAGGTGAGTTCAGGGAGCTAAGGATCGTGAGTTTTGGTGGCCGGAATTAGGAGAAAACCGGCGTTGACTGTTTTTGGCTCAAACCTTGCAGCTCCGGTTTGCCGGATTTGAGGCCGTTCCGGGGAAAGTGGTCACGTCCAGTAGCTAGACGACGTCGAGGCGAAGCCGTGGACACCTCGAGAGCGGCTTGAGGTGGCCGGACGGTGGCGCTGCTGGCAGAGGAAGAACGCCCAGAAAGAAGAGAAAAAGGTCGGGGGAGAGGAGAGAGAAGAGAGAAAACCGGGGGAGAAAATAGAAAGAATAGGAAATTTTGGGATTTAAGAAAAATTCCAGAAATTCTCCATATTTATAGAAAAAAAATCCCGATTTTCAAATATTCATAACTTATTCATACAAACTCCGAATATTGCGTTCAACATACGCACGAGATCGTATCGACGAGCTCTACAACTTTCATGAAGAAAGTTTTCCCAAATTCTGTACGTATAAGAAGTCACTTTTTAAGACCCCCTAAATAACGTTCGTTTTCGAAATAAAATCGTTCGAACTAATTCCACAACTCCTTCAAGCTTCGTATTCGTGCCCACGCCTACGAAATCATTTCCAAAATGACATCGGACGTTAATTTGAATTTTTCGGGTATTACAATCTACCCTCCTTAAAGAAATTTCGTCCCGAAATTTAAACGCAAGTCAATTCCTCTCGATTAAGGTTGACCTAACCATAGAATCTCCATCTTTTCCAAATCTGTAGTAATCTACAGAGCCTCAGCTCTTTGTATAAAAATACATTCCTATGGCCACTAAATCCTTTCATCACAAACGTAAACTCACACAACAACTGCTCAACAACACTCCACATCACATACACAAAATCGTCACATGGATCATCTCATAGATCCTCACATAGATCAACACTTTGTACTGGCATACAAGCACAGTAAACACTCCCACAAAGTGTTTCGCTACTCAATTAGCATCACGGTAAGTCTCTATAGTAAAACTCAAGCATGCACCATTCTACACAACAATAGAGATGCATCACTCAAAACAATTCGTCCCCAAAAGCACGCCAATAAAATATGTTACCCAGTGATGATGACTTGGGCTTGCTCAATCCTTGGGCTAAGCATTAGGGCTGGCCAATTGGGCCGAAGAAACCTAACCATCCACATTTCGAACCGGCCCGAACCAATTTGGGTTTAACATTTGGGCCTACCATTCGGGCCGAACAATTGGGCTTAACATTTGGGCTTACCAATCGGGCCGAACAATTGGGCTTACTATTTGGGCTTACTATTTGGGCCTACCAACTTCCAGCTCGGCTACGGTATGAAATTGTACATACCGTATATAAGTATGTATACCGTACAGACCGTATATACGTATGCATACCGTACAGACCGTATATACGTATGTATGCCGTACATACCGTATATACGTCCGTATATCAAGCATATACGAGATCCAAAAATATTTGTAAGAGGTAAGGTTCGAACTCCCGACCTCGAACACGAAGGTTTTGCTCCCAACCACTGAAGCAAGAGCTGCCTTCATTAATATATGCTCACGTGTTATATTTATTATGTCATAAGCGACATAAATAAAATAACGGGAGAGGCAAGGTTCGAACCTCTGACCTCTTGTACAAGAGCTTTGCTCTTCAACCACTAGAGCACCAGCTGCACTCGTTATTCTCCATGCAACTCCTTTTATTTATTCTATCATAAGCGATAGAATAAAAACAAACTGTCGGTACACTCCACGTGCCACGACACGTCGCTTTCGTGATTTACGGAAAGCAGATCCCTTTCGGCGAAAGCTGTCTGCCACAGCGTCTCGAGATTCGCTCGGTCCCCCTACACGCTCTCCACGCGCCCACAACTTTTCCGTGTTTTTGGGCGACTTTAATCCAACGCGTAGTTTGAATCTCTGAGATCGTCCATCCAACGGTGGAGATCTGCTCACCTTGTTCTATAAATAGGTGCATTCGGGGAATGAGACTATTCACACCAAAGAAAAGAAAATTTCCCCAGAGTTTTAGCCATCCTCTCTCAATTCTCTTCTTCCATCCGATAACTCAAATCTCTTCTTCCATTCTCACATTTTCTCAACCCTATCTTGTGCTCTATATAAACCTCCTTTTATCTCCTCCAGATTTTACTCGGTTTTGTCTAAGCGTGCAGTTTCAAATTCCTTCTCCTTCATCATGGTTCGAACCAAGATTACCGCTCGCATGAGCGTCAATCAACGCTGTGTTCTCTCTTTAGAAGAAGAGGGTCGTCAAGCGGCCGCTTGCGCTGGCCTCACTCGTCCTGGAGACCATCGTCCTATACGTGAGCGTAGCCGCAGTCCCCCTCCTCTGCCTCGTCGTTCTCCCAGACTGCATCCCAGCGAGTCCTCTTCCTCCCTAGCTGCTCGTGCTCCTCGGCCTGTGGCCACCCTGGAAAGCTTGTCAGACTCAATTGATGCACTGCGTTCCTCCCTCCGTGATGGTATTATGGTGACGGATTGGCGAGTCACATGTATGATCGATTACATCACTGACATGAACCTCTCTTTGATCCGTTGCCACACCGCAATGAACAAGCTTGCTCAGGAGGTCAATAACATGCAGTGTCATCCTCCTGGGTTTCCTTGCAAGGAAGTTGTTGCGTCACTCCACAAGGACCCTCCTCCTGCGGTTGAAACCAGCAAAAGGGCTGCCACTCGTCCGCGCACCGCTCCTCATGTTCCTTGGGAAGATCTTGACTCAACCAGTAGTGACTCGCAGGACAGTGAAGAGGTCGATGATCAAGTCACCAAACTCAGGGAGGAGATTGCTGAGCTTTCCCAATCAAAGGGGAAGAAGTAAAAACAATTCATCTTTTAGTTATTGTATTTCTTTTTCTGCATTTTAACTTTCGTTGTACAATAACTTTATTTTGCTTTTGACTTGTAATAAGACTGAATGTATGTGGTAGTCTTTTCTTTAAAAACAACCAACAACGCCACCAAGAATCGAACCTTGGTCACCCATTGCTCTTTCAAAATTAGCCAGCTCTGCTGCACTCGTACTTCTAGTAATTCCTTGAAGTTTTCTAGATTAGTCTCCAACCTTACGTAAGACATATCTTGATTCACCAATCAATACTGGTAAAGCACCTAATATCTCACCCTAACTATACCCCCGTTCAAAATCCTATTCTCACAACATCTGTTCCAATGCATTGATAATACAACACTAGCACCCCTAGGGTTGCAAAACAACATTATCACCTCAGCTCATATGTCGACACAATGTCTCTTCACAATCAACCCTATCACAAGGTCGTATAAATTTTTCCATATGTCAAACCATACACAAAATCTATCATAGAGATATATCCCCAATAATCACTCTCAAAACGCAACTGTAAATCAAGTCACACAAAGGTCTAGCTAAAATCAAGGAATAATAAAGCTAAACACTTCCCAAGCTTTGCATACAACTTTTCTTTTCTTAGAATCTCCAGCACACACCATAGATGCTATTGCTACAGGTACCATACTTTTCCTCACATCGATAATAAACTCTACTACCCTCCTTATAGGTAACCTAAGTATCTCCCAAATTACATCACTACACTCAAAAATCAATATAGTCTTGAGAATTCTACCCCATAATCTCTCACACTCCTATCATCTTGAGTTAGTGAGATCAATTCTCATTCCAACTGCTCATATATTCTCAATTTATACTAATAACTCAATCTCACACAAGATTAGTATAGTTACCTCAAAGCCACTTTAAACACATCACCCATGCCAATTACCAAAACCCCACTAAGACATCTCGTTACAAAACAAGATATCTATTATTTGACATGTACATCTCATCCAAAAACATATGTACGTCCAACTTAAGAAGGCAAACTTTCTATCCATTAATACTCGTATCCACACTAGGTACGTGCATAGGTCCACACCATGCCTTCAACCAAACACTTCAACAATCAAAAGAACCTCATTTCCATAAAACAATTCTCACTGACTCAACAGAGTTAAATCCGAAGGTTTCCATTCCTTAAAGATTATAACTCGCGGCAACTGAACTCATTCTAATACGAACTTCCAAAACAACTTTAAGGTTCAATGTACTACCCCTTTCGAATATCCATCACCTAAGAAGTATAGTATGCTTGGCTAATACACGTATAGCACTTAAAACATGGCATGAGTCAAATACAAGTCCATATTAGCCAAGTCAATACTACAGGGAAGGTATTCACGTTCCTAAAACGACCTAGCGGCCTAAACAACTCCCAACACTCACGCATACCCTATGACTTAGCCAATACCGAAGAGCACACGATGGGGATCCGCTGCAGACGGGCCATCACTCGGAAAGTATTGACACATCACCAAATATGCACCTTACGCTCTGATACCAAACTGTCACGCCCCGAATTTTGAATAATAAATTCAAATCCGAAACATGAATAAACAATTAATACAAATAACGTTCTGAATTTTTTTTTCTCAGAAACAAACACACCACTCGCCACTCAACACAAAACTCGAAAAACCTCGAGTTAATTATTACAATTCACTCTTACAAAGTAAAATCGTAAAGCTCTAAATGAGCATAACAAACCTCACAATATAATGCTGTAATTCACATAACACTACTCTAAGCAGCCCGATCACCGTCCTGGTTCTCCTGACCTGTAGGATTACCCGCTACACAATTTGAATAGTGTACCGGGAGTTGCAACAACACAAAACCCGGTAAGCTTTTTACAGCCAGTATGAGTAAACAAGAAAGAACTGTTGATTTTAAATTACAATTCTTATAACTCAACAACACAACCAACAATCTCAACATCCACGACGCAAACGTCAACCAATTCAATATCACCACTTTGGTCCTATCACATAACACTATCACCACTTTGGTCCCATCCCATAACACGTTAGAGCTCTAACTGCCTCGTTACCTCTGACACCTTGGCCTAGGGTCAAGCAACGGCAAAAATACTTCGGTTAACACTATAACCGTCGCGCTTTGGACATCCCCGTCCTCAGCACACAACTTCGGTTAATAATAAACCGTCGCACCTTGGACATCCCCGTCCTCAGTACACAAACACTCCGGTTATCCTTAACCGTCGAACTTCGGACACCTCATCCTCAGAACCCTACATTCTCTAACTCTATACATCCTCCAATGTAAATCATGAATATTAACAAGAACTCATCAATCATGTTCATCACATATAAATATGGTAAGTCACATGTCAATTCATAATAATTTAATCATCCCAATTCCACACTCTTCAATGTCACACCATTCACATATAATCACGTAAATATATATATACGTAATTATCCGCTCAGGGATAATCACTAATACCAACTATAGTTCACATGCAATAAAACCGAGAAATTCATTTGTATAGTAAAAATCATTTTACTTACCCATGGACCGTAGTTGATCAAGTCCATATGATTTTAAAACAAATATTTATTTCATAAATATTTTCACGCAATTACGACAAAATAAGGTAATTAAATTTATTCGGTTCGTAATATGAACCACGTGAGGTTTACTCACCTCTAATCCCGCTGCGTCTTCTTAACAGCTCAAAATACGATTCACAATCGTCCGCCAACTCAAACCGTCAATCACCTAATCAAACATGACCTTAACTTAGCCAATAACTCAAAAACATAATCAAACGACAATCCAACGGTCGGATTGAAATTAAATGATGATCCAACGGTCGGATCCTCACGGATCGCCTTCCTAATCACTGTTTTGCATTTATACGAAGATCCAACGGTCGGATCTTCGCCCATGACCACACAAAGCCACTGGGACAGTCATAAGATCATCATATCAAAACTACAAGTCCATCTGACGGTCCTAACTTCACAGATCACAAATCTAACGATCGAAATCGATCTAAACTTAAAAATTCATAACTTAATCATACGATATCCAAAAATTGCGTATAATATATCGAAATGATCGTATTGAAATATAGAATCTGAAAATGTACAGAAACCATATTTTTGATCCCCGGAGGTGGCCGGAAAGGGCCGCCGGAGTTAGTGGCAGAGCCGCCGCCGACCACCACCAATGGTGTCGGGGCCGGGCTGCTCTTCTTCCTCTCATCATGCTTAACAACTTTCATAACTAGCACGAAGTCTGAAAATGACCGGAAGGGGTCGAAAATTACCTTGAACAGTATGAAGGTGGCCGGAATTTTCCAGAAACCGGCGAGAAACTGCAGAAAACGGCGAGCTCCAATTCGACGTAAAAACGTCAATTTAAGGCTTCGATTCCTTCTGAAGAGTTGTTAAGAAACTCAAGAAGAACTCACTGGTTCAAGAATCACAGAAAAATATGGTCTGTAGCTCGAGATATACCGATCGAAAGCTTCGGTGGTCGGAAAAATTCCAGAATTTTGCAGAATCCGGCAAGGCTCGATTTCGACGTCAAAGATTCAATTTCAGGCCTCGATGCCTTCTAGAGAGTTGTTAACAACATCAAGGGGAACCCACTGGAAAAAGAATCAATCAAAACGATGCACTACAGCTCGCGATATCTTGATCGAAAGTCTTCGTGGTCGGAAATTTTCCAGAATCCGGCGAGCTTGAATTCCGACGTAAAAACTTCAACCTCAGGCCTCGATCCCTTCTTGAGAGTTGTTAATAATCTCAAGGTGAACTCACCAGGCCAAGAATCACAAGAAAAGGTGGTCTATAACTCGAGAAAATCGGATTCGAAGGTGGTTTTCGAATTAAAGCAGGCCAAGCTCCGACGAACGTGAATCCAGTCACTCCAGGTGCGATCCTTCTAGGATGATGATCAGCATGTTGAGGTGAGTTCAGGGAGCTAAGGATCGTGAGTTTTGGTGGCCGGAATTAGGAGAAAACCGGCGTTGACTGTTTTTGGCTCAAACCTTGCAGCTCCGGTTTGCCGGATTTGAGGCCGTTCCGGGGAAAGTGGTCACGTCCAGTAGCTAGACGACGTCGAGGCGAAGCCGTGGACACCTCGAGAGCGGCTTGAGGTGGCCGGACGGTGGCGCTGCTGGCAGAGGAAGAACGCCCAGAAAGAAGAGAAAAAGGTCGGGGGAGAGGAGAGAGAAGAGAGAAAACCGGGGGAGAAAATAGAAAGAATAGGAAATTTTGGGATTTAAGAAAAATTCCAGAAATTCTCCATATTTATAGAAAAAAAATCCCGATTTTCAAATATTCATAACTTATTCATACAAACTCCGAATATTGCGTTCAACATACGCACGAGATCGTATCGACGAGCTCTACAACTTTCATGAAGAAAGTTTTCCCAAATTCTGTACGTATAAGAAGTCACTTTTTAAGACCCCCTAAATAACGTTCGTTTTCGAAATAAAATCGTTCGAACTAATTCCACAACTCCTTCAAGCTTCGTATTCGTGCCCACGCCTACGAAATCATTTCCAAAATGACATCGGACGTTAATTTGAATTTTTCGGGTATTACAGAGTCCCTTTTAGATAATGAAGTATACGCTTAGCGGCAATGAGATGACAGGTTCAAGGAGCACTCATAAATTGAACATGGTGACACGCTAAAAGTAGCACGCAATTTAACCCTTTAAAATGTCATCGTTAGTATATGGTAAATAGGGATCGTTCTATCCGGGGATTGAGGGTACACCTGTAATTGTGTAAACAAATAAAGAAATTAAACAATAAGAAGTATTATTTACAAAAATAAAACAAAGAAAAGAAATATATATACAAGTAAACACAAATAAGGGAGTTTTATGATTATAAGATTGAAAATTAAAATAAAGAAAATGTAAAAACACATATACAAGGGTGGAACGTAAGGAACAAAGATCAAAACTACATCCATATGCAAGAAATCCGGTTACAGTTCTAATAGTTGGTTATCTATGAGACGAGAATATATCAACCAAGAAACAAAGATCAAAGCAACCAATGTCCCTTATTTTACTTCCCTTTACACAATTGATCAAGCAAAGCACCTAACCAATATATTTTGAAAACAGGTTTCACACAATCAAAGCAACCATGCAAACTCAAGTTTCAAATCATTAAGAGCAAGTGAAAGTTTAGTCAATAATTGTATTAATCCTAGTACACAAAGCATGTCTATTCAATAACACAAACAAATTGATTTCGACTTTTGTCCAAAGTCTTTACTACTTATTCGAATTAGGGTCACAAAGCATGAACCTAATTACTAGCTCTAATTATATGCAATCATTCTAAGTTGCGCACCAAAGAACAAAAACATATAAAAGTTTTCCATAAAACAAAATCAATTGATCATCTCACATAAGCAACATAGAAAACAACCATAAAGAAATCACAACTTTTATTCAAACATAGAGACGGGCTTTAAACTTTGCCCTTAACATTATTTGTTAACTAGAATTCATAGTTCTACAAATCCAAACAAAGAAAGCCAAAAGAGGTTACAAGGAAAAAGATTGAATTACACCGTGAATGGAGTGGATGATGAAGAGCTTGAGACGTTGATCTTGAATCTTGAAAGCAAGGCTTCACTATCACGGCACAAGGTGGAACGATGGCAGCTAGGATTGCTCACGGCTTCTTCTTCTTCTCCTCTTTGCTTGAAAATGCAGAACTAGAAGACTAGAGAATGAAAAGGAAAATGGAGAGGAGATGGAGAGACAAAGAAGATGAGATGGATGAAGGAAGGTGTGTTCTTTTTTTTTTTTGGTCACCCTCCTCTCTTTATTTATAGCCTTGGTGTCATGATTACTCTTCATAATTCGACCAATAGGAATCTTCCACAAGCAAGTATAAATCAATTTGATTTAGAACTCCCAAAATATCTCTTTTAGGTTGTACAAACCAAATTGAGTTAGAACTTCTTTGACACAAAACAGATTTCCGGCAGACTTGACCTCAGTTCACTAAAACGGTCACAACTTCTTCTAGAAAATAGATATCGACGAGCTGTAAAAAGTTCTGGAAACTAGACATCCGTAGCTTTCCAACCATATAAAGATCATAATTTTCTGAGCTCTGAGCGATTTTTTACACTCCGTTGAAGTTGACTGATCTGCACTGGTAGTTTTCCGAATCTGTAATGGATTTGATTTTTAAAGAACAACTTGTGTCCAATTCGGTAATGATCTTCTTGAGACTTCTAGATGCTTCATAGACGTTCCATAGACTTCTCCTAGCTTCCACAGGTCTCCTAGCATGAGTAGAACTCCATTTTACCTGTAAAACACTAACTAAGTTAAATTGATCAAGATAAAGGAAATAACTTAGCAAAATATAGGGTTTAAACATTATAAACGTAACATTTTATGCTCCTATCACATGATGAACAGGGTGAGTAAAGGTCAAGTACTGAAGAGCACCCACAATTTATCGATACTCAGTGGTGATGAGAAAGCTGAGAAATAGCACAAATTGATGTAGTACAAGGTTGACACGCAGTCATGAAGTGGCGATGAGAAGATAAGTGGTGTACTTAATTTGAGAGAGTCGAAGACCGGTAGAAGTAGGTGTACCTTCTAGCCCCAAAAAGTATGAAAGACTACCAAGATCAGTGAACTCAAACCCTTTGCTAAGAGTGGTGATAAATAAAGAGAAAAGTTTAGGTTGATTCCCAGTCAGAATAATGTCGTCCACATAGAGTAAAAGCCATATGATGGCAGATTCAGTCCGAAAAATGAATATATATGGATCAGCTTGACTTTGAAGAAAACCAAATTGAAGTAGGATTCCACTTCTGAAACCATGCACTAGGAGCTTGCTTCAAACCATATATTGCTTTGTTGAGGCAGCAACATGATGAGGGCGAGTTGGATCAATGAAGCATGGAGACTGGCTCATAAAAACTATTTCAGCAAGAACACGGTGAAGAAAAGCATCTTGATAGAAGGTCCAGCCAAAGTAGATAGCTAAAGATAGCACTGTCCAGATGGTGGTATGTCAAACTACAGGACAGTGGGTTTGATCGAAGTCAACACCAGGTTGTCGATGAAAACCCTTATTGATGAGATGGGCTTTGTACCGCTCAATAGAACCATCGAACTTGCGCTTGAGTTTAAACACCCATTTACAACCAACAACATGCTGTCGAGGATCAGGAGGGACAAGAACCCATATGTGGTTTTTCAGAAGAATATTGAACTCTGCAGTCTGCAACATGGTCTTATTCAGAGCCTGATAAGGGAAATCGAACAATACCATCAGTGCGGAAAAAAAAAATTACAAGCGAATGAATTTTTTTTATTTGAACAAGCAAACTAACAAACAAACAAACAAAAATTTGCAATTGACTGAAGGATAAAAATTACCCTCATTAATTCGGTGTGTAACTTTTTTTAGTCATTCAATTGCAAATTTTTGTTTATTCTTAAGTTCGCTCGTTTAAATAAAAAAATTTCATTCACTTGTAGATTTCTTTTTCCTTCATTCATTGGCTCGAAAATTCATTTGCTTGGTTGATGAGGGTGGGAAGCTGAAGATGATAGTTTTATGCGTAATGTATATAGAGTAAATAAAAATGAAAAATAACAATAGAAGAAGAAAAATTATGCCGAAAGCATAAAAGAAGAAGAAGAGGTCTATGGATGATGGTATGGCGGGGTAGGTTGGGGGGGGGGGAGAGAGAGAGAGAGAGAGAGAGAGAGAGGAAGAAAATGACCGTGGTGGCGTTGCTGGAGGATGCCGAATGATGGAGATAATTATGGGTAGAGTCGGGGGTTGTTCGGGTCTGGTCATTTGTTTTTGGAGAGTTTAAGGTTTCTAGTTTTGGGTTGTACCGAGAGAGAGTTCATATATAGAAGGAGAATGAATCTTTCTCAAACTGCATTTCTATCGCCAGAAGTTGTTGCTGGAAAAGCTTGCACATAATTTAGCTCCCCGCTTCCATAGGCCATTTCAGATTGCAAAGAAAGTCAGACCAATCGCGCAAAGAAAGTCAGACCAATCGCTTACTGTCTGTAATTACTAGCCAATTTCAAGCTTCACGCTGTTTTCCATGTATCCTTGCTCAAAAAAGAGGATTGGTGATGCTGCCCCAATATTTGCTACCCTACCCAATGTTGGAAAATTTGGTCGATGGATGCTATTTCCGTCACCGGATTTCATCTCCTACAAAATCACATAAATACAATATATTAATAATAAATAATTATCATTATTTTATTGTCATATAGATTAAAATAACAAGAATTATAAGACTTATCTCTTCAATTGTAGGCTTCCAAGGAACACATCATTCAAAAAAGAGTTTAAGGTTGAGGCGTGTAAACATTGCCCTTAAGAGTATATTTCGCCCCTCGGAGATAATGTCTCGGTGTAGCAGGTTTGTGGTGCCCTACCCTCCAGGGTACAACAACCTCGATCCTTGTAGGTGTACACTCACAATACTCGGATCGTATCGAACAGCTTGAAACTTTCTTTTGGTGGAATAGATAAATTAAAGGAAATACATGAATACTTTGAGCTCGGAAAGGAAATAAAAGAGATTGAATTTCTGTTGTATATTTTTATTTAGAAAGCTAGGGATTATATATATGGCAGGAATGATCAATGCGAAGACAATTTAATAATAGCAATTAAGCTATGTAACTTATGTAACCGAAAGGAATATTATGACATTGATTAGGAAGAATCAAAACGTCAAAATAGGAATGACATTTAAACTCTGTAACTTATGTAACAGAAAGGCAATATATATATCTTGACATTGATGAGTAAACCAAAACGGAAGAAAGCAAATAAAGAACCACCATAATTGCAGACTTTGAATAAATGAATGATATATGAGTAAACTGATGAAATCTTTGTGTCAATCACAATCAAAGATAGCTAATGACACAAAAAGAATTAATGGCTATTACTATCTGCAAATAACGGTTCAAAGGAGGTTTCAAAAATAGCAGGTATTTTGAAATATTCTAACTAAATTCCAACACCCAATTCAACGAGCAAGGAGAAATCTAATGGAACTATGGAAGCCAAGCAAAGTACTGGACACAGGCATGTGTCATCACAAGGGTAAACCAATCACCACTTGGCTAATTCACTGGGAAGGCTTACTGGAGATAGATGCTACATGGGAGGATGCGAGATCAATCGCAGCTCGCTATCTTGAGTTTTGCGCCTGAGGACAAGCTCTCTTTGAGGAGGAAGTAATTGTTGAGAGCTTTCCAACAACGATCACTATTTCATCTTCAAGGCCAATATCACTGCACCAGCCTAATCCAATATTCCAATTTTAGTAGCCGAGTACTTTTAGCAGCATCTTTGTAGTACAACTTGTGTGGTCCTAGCCACGTGTTGGCTTGTTGAGTTGTAAGGAAAATATCTTCCCTGCTTTTAAGCAGTATCCTCAAGCCATTTTTGGCATCTAAAAATTAAGAAACTTTGAATTTTCAGTATTTTCTCTATTCTTTCAGTTCTGTAGGTCAACATATACATGTTATGCATCTCTTGTCAGTGCATGAATTAAAATTGTATATTTAATGATAAGAATATTTTGTGTATTTAGGCTCAAGAAAAGTCATATGTTATTTCCGCAAATATTGGCTTGAGCAGAATTCGTCAGTAACTTTATTGTAGGTTTATGCTTGAGCAAAATTTTGCATAAAAAATTACTCTGTGGTTTATTCTGATTAACTGGATGGTCAGCCACAAAACTTGATCCAAAGTGTGGAGGCATAGGAGATGACAATAGGTGTTGTTAGAGGCATTTGACAGTTTAAGTTCGGGATAAAAATGAAAATGTGTGACAAATATTTTTGTGTTGGGTCTACTAAGACATTTGGTGAGTTCATTTAGTGGTAGCCCTTCTAATGAGGACCACTATAATAAGGACTAGTTGAGGACTTTTGTGTTAGACATACTTTTTGATCACATTTCTGCAAAGCAACGATTAGATGTTTAGATATTTATGTGTAGTTCATTTATGTAAAATTTCAACCAAATTGAAAAACGTTATGGCATTCATAATCGTAATTTATCTGTTATGACCATGAACGGTTCATGTTTGACAAATTTGGCACGTCCATTAATTTGATCTAATTTGGTACCTTAACGATTGACAATTTAGAATAAAGAGTTTTTCTATTGGGACCTCCATATTTGCTCATTTGACCTCTCATCTCTTTACACCTCCTATTTGCTTTTTAAAAAGTAAAATTTGCTAAGTAAACCTCTTTCAAATACCTAATTTAACCTTACTCATAAAAGAAAATTTTTGGGAGCATAAAAGATGAGTTAGTGCTCCCATAATTATTTATATACCACAAAATAAACTTGACATTGTTAAAAAAAAAATCTAAGATAATTATTGAAAAAAGATAGTGTAACTAATTAACATAAATTTATCAGGGGTTTTTCAAGCCTACTATTTCATGCTTAATTATGGATTTTCAAAGCTTAGTTTTTATGGTTTATGGTTGCATGCTGAAATTTAGATAAGTTGCAATATTACTATGTTCTTTTATTATTTATTTTTGTCTTATATGCCGCTTCACAAACTTATTCGATTAGTTTACATGAGGGTTCTCTATCCTCCGTTTCATGATCCTCAAGAGAAAGACCTTTGTATCATAGTTTTATTTTTTATAGAATTCGCCAAGTAATTTTGAATGCATTTTCTCTTGATTTTTTTTTCTTTTTAAAAAGCTTTTATAAACAAAGAAAATGAGAAATATGAAATGAGAACTAAAATGGAAATAAATAATTAAAGTATTGTAAATGTGTTTCCATTATTATAAATCTTTACAGAGAAAAAAAATATTTTCCTTATTAGTTTGCTGTCTTTAACTCTTTATTTAAAGGGGGTGGAACTGTGAGCCCCGGAAAATATTTAAGGTCATAAAGGGAACTTATTGTTTTTAACAGTCTTTTTGTATAAAGATACATATGTCATTGAATAATTAAAAATTGAGGAAGGTTTAGTGAATAGATTAAGAGGTCCCAATAGAAACTCTCTAGAAGAAAACTTTCAGAAGTGATTTACTCATGCATACATATACACATTTAATAGTTGATTTACCTTATTGTAATCGAAAAGTGGGTCTCTCAATCCGTTGGTTAAAAAGTCCTCAATTAGTCCTCATTAGATGGACTCCCTTCATTTAGTAAGACCCTTAATTTTTACAAACCAGACCTAACAGTTAATTCCGATTTCAGTTTTACGCGGTTCTTTTCATCAGTTTTTCAACCCAATGCTTTCAATACTCTCTGTAGCGGTAAATCGATATTAAAAAAAAATAAAAAATAAGGGAAACGTAAAACACATGTATACTTTGGCTAGGGTCGTCGTTTAATCCTGAATGTGCTAGCACTTGGTTAGAAGCGAATAATTAGGATTTTTCCCCTAAAGACGCACTCACTCAGCCAAAAAAAAAAAAAACCACATGCCTAGAAAAATCGCCCTAACTCTAGAAAACGACGTTCAACGCAAGCTTCACCACTAACCAGCATCTCCCGTGTGGGGCGGGACCCACAGCCTGGAAATGAAATGCAAATGAAATTCAAAAGGTCAGAGAGGGGTTCCGCCCAATCAAGTTGCACCAATAGATCGGCTTGGTTCCTAAACCACGACTTTAGAGTTTAGATACGCACCCCATCACACGTGTCGCCCTAATTCACCAGTATCTCCAATTCAACCTGACGTCACCCCTCCCCCACCACCCAAACGCCCTTCTCTCTCTCTCTCTCTCTCTCTCTCTCTCAGCTTTAGTTCTCTTTCCCATACTCTGGAAACCTCTCCTCTCTTCCTCTCTCTCTCTCTCTCTCTGTGATTCTGTGCCGGCCTCTCCGTCTCTGTTTTAGGCTCTGTCCGTTCGGAGCTTGATGTCAAGTTGCTAGGCGAATTCTGGCGATGTGTGCACCAAACTCTGTGCGCGTCTCGGATTTCGGTTTTGGTTTTGTGATTTGCTGCTGTGGATTCTTCAGAGATGTTTGATTGGAACGACCAGGAGGTATGCCCTATCTTCTTCTTCTTTTTTTTTTTTTGGTTTATATTAAATTGTGAAATGATTGAAAATTTTGTGATAATAATTGAATTTTTTTTTAATGTGTTTTTTGTGAAGTTTTCTGCTTTTTGTTGATGAATTGGATGTATGAAACACAGTTAATATGTGATTTTTGTCGATTTATTTCGTCGAAATTAGTAAATGAGAGACTGGAATGAACAGATATGTATCAGTAAAATGCCGAGAATTTGTTCATTTTTTAATTATTATTATTATTATTTTTTTGAATTTTTCAATGGCATTGGATAGTGTCTGAAGTACGATGCAGTTTTATAGTTTCTGCAGTTAGTTATTGATGTTGGATGTAGTCTAATTAAACAATTTAACTCTGTAATGTGAAATTAATTTCGTACTCAAAATCACATTTTGTCACTTTCTTGGGAGTATCATACATAGTGCAGAGCTAATTAGGTATACCAGTTTAGTTCCAAGTGGGTAGAACAAGGATTCATTCCCTTGGTACTTTTTCTGAAATCTCTGATCAATAGACAGTAAAAGGGAAATGGTGAGGACTGATGCCATTACCGCTGAACCATCTTTCACGTGTGTTGATAACCCTATCCTTTTTATGTAGCCAGGGATAGTTGCAATATATCCAGTATTTGATTCCAACCAAAATACCAACTCTGATCATGAGTGTATACTCCCATTAGTTGAGGGACCTGTACAAAAACCCTTTTCTGAGAACTGCACAAACCACACTTTCATCTTGGATCTACTCTTTAAACCTAAAGTTGAGAGGCTTGAAAGAACAGTAGTCAATCTAACGAAATAAGTGAAATGTTCAGTGAAATATTCAGGAGCTTCAACGTAATGGAATTGCAGAATTGGGCTAAAGTATTGATTCATGTTTAAGAACCAGATTATATTATGAGGACAAACTGTTTGGTAGGGGTGAGAATTAGACCCGCCAAATCAACAAACCCAGCAGAGCAGACTCGATTTCATTGTGTTGGTCTCATTCCAACTTGGTTGAAATCTGGTTGTATATGGCTGACCTGAGTTTGAATGATGGGCTAAAGGGTTCAAAACCTGTGAAGCTTTGTGAAAATTAATTCTTTTTAAGTTACAAGGGAGAACAAAGAGGAGTGGGGACTCAAAATTTGCCATTGGATGTTAGGGTAAATGCTCTGAACCACTACAGTTACAAGCTCCTACATGTTTTAATTGTGTCAAAGATTGCAACTATCTAGTCTTGAACTTAAGAGGCAACAAGCAAACACAGGTCTCCATGCTTCTTACTACAAACCTGCAACTCTTTTTGTGATAAATAGGTGCAATCACATACATATTGATCCTCATTGATTAAAAATTTGGATCCTTACCACTTGAATCCGAGGCTTCCTCTTTCATTTTTCTCGTGAAGATAATCATCTTCATTATTTTTTACTCACGCCTAATACATGCATACCTTATGGGCTGTTATCATCATGGGCTCATTTGGGCCTTTGATTCATTCAAATGTTTCATATTTAATTTTTATTTGCCATTCAGAAGGAAATACTTGAGCCTACTGAATTGATTTGAAGTTGGTTGGTTATACGCTGTATGGCCTTACCTATGATCTTGGGTTCTGGACTTTGGCTTAATCTCCAACCAACTGGACCCGCACTACTGTACTTCCAAAATACTGTGGATCTACTTCTGGAAGTATCCAAATTTCTGTTAAATCAACTCCCTTGTTAGTGAAATGGGAGAAATTGTCATCCCAAACCAAGCTGTATAATACCCTAGCAGAGATTTTGGGGGTCCACCAATGAGTTTTCAGCCTGATAAAACAATTTGAGTAGTTGATGACCATCATCCTCTCAAATCAGTAATTAACAGCTGCATATACTACATATTTTTTTTTTTCCAGGAAGCTACCATGCATCACATCTATAGGGGAACAAACATGGTTGATGATGGTTTATCTAAACTTGGAGTGGGCCCTAGTTTGGAATTAACTACTTGAAGCAGCTTCTTCCGCAAATCATGGGAGCTGTTTTAGATGATTTTGTGTGGATCCTTGAGAACTAGAGTGTTTATAAGAGCCATCTAGGCCTGCTTGCTTCTTTTTTTTTTTTTGGTTATGTTGTTTTTGTTTGTTCTTTTTCCTGGGTATTTTAGGCCCCATGTAACCAGAAAAATGAACTATTGGCATTGAACCAGATAGAAGTCAAATATTAAGGTTAACCAAAACTAAATTTTCTTCAGTTTGTTAAGATATACTTTATTTCATTGGCCTTTGAGAATAGATTATCTTTATCTCACATTATACCATAATTGGATGTCTCACTATGTTGAAGCTTTACAGTTCTGCTGCTCTTATAAACCAACATCATTAGCTGTATTCCCAATTTACATCAGGAGCTGTGTAACTTAATGTAAAAGTTAACCACAACATGAACTTAGCTTTATGGGATATCTAATCATTGTGTTTCTTGTCATTAATCCTTATGCAACTTTTGATTTTCTCTCGTGTAGAAAAGATAATTATCTATTTTTACTCTGAATGCTCTTTTCAATGACCTTTTATCTAGTAATCTTTGACAATTCTTTGAATATTGTTTTCGTCATGTCTCATAGCAATGATTAATGATTTTTTTTTTTCCTTTCAGCTTGCTAATATAATATGGGGCGAGGGATGCGAGAGTGATGACCATATTGTGCCTTATCCCGAGGCAACTGATGATTACCGAGACAAGAAGGAACGTAACCAAGAATCTGATACCATCAAGTCTACTGAGCAGAAGGCACCTGGAGCCAAAGTTGATTTGCATGGTAGAAAGCCGGAAAGCAGTTCCAACTTCGAGACTGGTGAAGGAATTTCTAGTTCTAGATTCGAAACAGACTCATGGCCTGACTTATCCTTATCTAGTTTTGAGAAAACTGAACAACAATGCATGGGTACGGAAACCCCCGACAACTTAACTGATAATAATAATTTAGGTTAGTCAAGAGTGGTCAAATATTCATCCTTTGGATAAGAGTTTATTTTGGATAAGATATTGGATAAAAACAAACATTTACTGATTTACACACTGACACACAAACTCACTGTGGGAATTGGAAACCTAGTGTAAGTGCTGTACCAGTCTTTCAGTCTGTTATATTTCTTGTCCTTTATTTTACCTTGTTTCCTATAGGATCTGATCTCAGTTTCTTCTAAAAACTTGAACCCATTTCTAGTTGTGATAAATGTGAAATTAATTTCCTGAGGAATTTCTCTTGTTTTCGATTGAAAATTGACTCTTTACATCTCACCTCCATATTCTTACCTTCCCTCATCTCTGGGCTTTATATGCATTGTCTGTCTTTGGAAATAGCTGTTGGTATTCCCTGGAGCATCCATCTTTCCAATTGTTTTATGTGATGGATTTAGGACAAATGTTTTATGTGATGGATTTAGGACAAACAGAGAAAATACAGATTTTGCTTATTAGAGCGATTGGTTTATTTGAGGTTCGATTCTCCTGTTACATTGGCTGGAACACTTCAAATTGAAATCACTTAAATAATTAGGATAGTGATGTATCTACGGTTCTGATGGGGATGATGGGGCAAAATGTTCGTATCACCGTAGAATATATACCTTAAACAATGATCATGGTAGTGTCTGTGTCATCAATATTATTTTGGCATACTGTTTCTTCAAAAAGCTGAAAAGACAGGGACATGCTGGACGGTTTTGTAAGGTTGTCATTTTTATTATGTTCTTTCAACTCATGCAATCAAGAAGATTGAGTTTTGAAAAATGAAAATGCGCTTGTTATCTTTACCTAAAAAACAAAATAAAATTTGTCAACTATCAAATGGCAAGGAAGCTAAAATAACAGTAATTTGGTTTTGTGATTAGCTGATGTCGAAAATTGTGCTTGCAGAATTACAAACGCACCTACACATGTTCATTTTTTTTGGCTCTGTGATGGACGTGTATTATTTTCCATATGTTGATATCTAATATCCATCTGACTTTTTGACAGCTGAAGCAAATCAACTTGACAAAGCTGCTGAACTTTTTCAAAATTCCAATGAAGCTAAAGAACAATTTGTTGACTATGGGTGGGCTAATATAGGAAGTTTTGATGATCTTGATCAAATTTTCAGGTAATTCACAATAATGGTTATTGACATCTGATAAAGGGTGCATACCATTCTTTTTAGAGATAGCATGATATGGAAAATATCCTAATAAAGACTAGTTTCCTAACAATCATTTCCACACAAGTTTCTGAATTATGTAAAGTTAAAACAACTGAAACATTATTTGGAATTTGTGACTTATTATATTCTGAAGTAGACCTGATATACGGACAGAAAAAGGTCACCTGATATAATCAATGCAAGTGCTAAATTTCAGTTATCAAGACCACAGATAATGAATAAATTTCAATTCTGGTTGTGGTTTCTGTTTTCCATGGCTATTTAGCTTTCCATATTTTCAGAGTATACAATTGTATATGACCCTTCTCACACATGATGATTTTGCAGCAATGATGACACTATATTTAGCCAAGTAAGTCTTGGAAATGTGGATGAGCTGTGGTCTTCTAAAGATGCGACTGATAGTCCAATCAAAGCATTTCCTGTGACTTCAGACTCACCAAGTTCCGGGTCAGGAGCACTGAGGAATGTGTCAGAGCATGCGGAAATTAAAACAGAAATTGTGCAGCAAGATGAGCGGGCAATTTCCCCTGGCTATGGGAAGACAGATTTTTCTGCATCTCATGGTCTACAGAATGCCCCTGCAACTCTTGATCATGTAGAATATGCTGTGGGAAAAAGTAAGCCCACAGAAAAGGAGCAGGTACGATGAATGAATTTCAACATTGAACATTATCAGTTCAAAGAATGTTGTTTTCACTTAATTAAGCAAGCCAAGAAACTCCATAAATTTTATTTGATGTTCACAGACAGGGTCGGACTTGGGCAACAGCACTGTAACAAATTCTTACCAGGCTGCTGTAAATTCTTCTTCGTCAACTGAAATATTTGACAAGGTAATGTTGCCCTCTCTCTCTCTCTCTCTCTCTCTCTCTCACACACACACACACACACACACTAATTTTTCGGATAGTCTAGGTCGAATGTTGCTGCAAAACACTTATGACACTGAATAAGAAATTCAAGTGGGTTTGATTTCTTTATGAAATAATGATTAGGGTGTGCGGTAGTAGAAATTACTTGATAATTGAAAAGATTTTAATGTCTTTTGTAGTAGAAGTATGTTGAGGGAGGAGGAAGAGTAAATGTGAAGTACATCGTAAAACTGGCTGCTTAGGTCCATCTTAGTTTTGCCTGCAAAGATCAAATTAAAACAGAATATTATTGTTAGTTCAAGTATTTGTTTTGTATGTATATCAGGTTCTTCCTAGTGTTTCCTTTACATATCCAGGCTCTGCTACTCATTCTATAAGAGTGATTTTGCTTGTATTTATTAACACCTATTGTTTGGTGAGGTGTCCCTTTGGTTTAAGCAAAGTAATAGTTGGAATGTGAAGAGTATCATTGGTCCGTGATAAAAGTTGTAGTAAAGGTATCAACCATAATATGTACAGGTCATATGTGAAAGGAAAGTTGTCTTTTATTATCATGGTATATCAGGCATTCAGGCTCTTCCAGATTTTTCCTTAGAAATATGGGCTTTGGCGGTGATTGGAGCATGATGAGTTTTGCAATTATTGTTTGTGAGTACTTTATTATATTTGATTCGCATGAAGTGGCATCAATGCAGATTTTTGTGTGCTTTTATGTCTGACGGATAACTAAAATGTTGGCCCCTTGATTGGTGTGACAATCACATGAGAAAGCAATGAACCTGTGATATCTGATTCCTGATTATAAGTGAAATATTTCATACTGTGGTGGGACTTCAGCAAGAGAAGATTTTATTGATTAGATTTCAAACTTTTTTCATTTTGATTATACATTCCTTTTGAAATAAAGGTTAGTTTTCTGTGAGACAAACACTAGGCTACGTTACAAAGTTTAGTTCATGAACATGAATGAAATCACGGTTTACGAGGTTCACATGTTCTATTATTCTGATAGTACGGTATGGAGTACATACTGAAGATGAGACAATACAAGTGATTGAAATTTCCAATGGTTAAGATGCCATTTGCCATTAATATGCAAGTAGCAGCAAGTGTAAAATAATTTATAAAGAAATTAAAGATATATAGCAAGAGGATGCATTGCCATTTCTATGCCAAGTATCGCGATTATTATTGAGGAGCAGCGTTTTGATGTTCTTGATGGCATTTGGGAATAGGTTTTGCAGAGATCTTCTATTTTGACAGGGTTTGTTTTTGGGTTTCTTTGTGGGCCACAGTTGCTGCAGGTGTCAGGGATTATCGACTTTTCCTTATTCCTTCTGATCGGGGAACTTTAGACGATTGCTTTTTTTAGTTTTGCACTGGTTGTTTCTGAACCAAATTTAACCATTAAACAATAAATTCACTTTTCAAGTACTTTTTTGATGTTCAACTGATGAACAATATACTTTCTGAATCAGATAAAAAATTGTAGGAAGTTATTGAATGGGGTATTGTACAACGTACACCTCTTATATCTTGTAGGAAGTTTAGGACAGAAAGTCTTCCTATTTTATTACGTGTGGGTTTTTACTAGTACATGATGCATATGTAAAATGTAAAAACATGTGGTTGAAGCGGAAAGCTGTGTGGGCAGCAAACTATGATGACAGTCCAAAATAAAGGTTCCTACCTATTTGATTCTTTCTAATAGTATGAACGCCGTTTTCCTTCATTCTCCAATGGCGTGACTTTGCGGTAGGAGCTTCATTTTGGTGGCTATATTAAGTTGAGGGACTTCTATCATATTGTGATTTTTACCACATTAGAGGTTGTTGTGTTAAAGGTAGCAGTTGAAAAACTTTGTCTTTAGTTTTATTTTAATTATCTAAGAAAGGGTTGTGTTTGAGTACCAAAGAAAGTTGATTTTGAGATTAAAGAAGAGTTGGAAGATTTCATTTGGCTTCTGTGGGGGCATCTTTGTCTGCTAAACTCTTAGACTGTCCTTTTTCATTGTACACTTGGATATTGTAGGATATCATCTTTATTTGGATGTTTTTTCGTTGGCTTGTTGCTTGGTTCCTTGTTGTTGTATCTGTTCTTTAAGTCTTTTGACTTTTGTTCATTAATGTTATTCAGTTTCCCAATTAAAATATTAAAATTCAATATACAAATTCGATTACTATAGACTGTTTAGTCTTGTTCTTTCACGTGCTAGTGCAGACAATCAGAACTGTTATAATCATCCTATAGCTTCATGGGAATATATCATATCTAGATATATGTTCTTTTTCTCCCCACTCAGTCAAATGAAGAAAAATCCTTATTGATTCTAATTCCTAGTTCAAAGCTTCAGTTTTGTTCTTCCAAATTGAGTTATATTGTTTTTCCTTCATATGAGCAGGTTTCCAGGCAGAGAAAATTTTTGAGGTCTCGTAAAAAGTTGGAGGACAAAAATGAAGGGAAATCATTGCAAGATTTTTATGGTAGCTGGTCTTCAACAAGAAACCCTTCTGGACAATTTGATAACCAGTTGCCAAGCCTTATGGTTCAATCTTCTCCCACTTCAGTTCTTGGTCACAAGAGACAGCTTCAAGGACCTGAGTCTTTTCCATACCAGCCTGTGTCTAATCAATTTGTGTCTCAGACTATGTATGGGACTCTCACTAATGCATGCCAAGCTACACCGGTGCTTTCTCACACTCAGCCTGGGCAGATTAAACATCAAAATTTTCTTTCTGGTTCAGACATTTCTCCGGGTAGTGCTAGAAACAAGTCAGCAGATACTTGTGCCAAGCCAACTATGACTACTCAGGAAAAAATTGAAAAGTTAAGAAGGCGGCAGCAACTGCAGGCAATGCTTGCTATTAGAAAACAACAGCAACAATTTAGCCATCAAGTCTCATGCACCAATCAGCCTACCACACAAAAGTGTCCCCAAGAAAATCAAATTCAGCACTCTGAGAGAGCTGATCTGGAAGTTGAAGATTTAAGCACTTTTCCTTCTCTGGACCCAAATTCACCCATAGAACAAGATGATTCAAATACAGTTTCTGCAGCAGTTGAATATTACTCAGCGGAGGACACAATACTCTACAGGCTTCAAGATATTATAGCAAAGGTATGTTCTGCTTGAAAGTGGATTTTTTCGGTACATGTATTACTGGATCTAGTTATAATGCCAAAGTAATGTTTTACTACAGTTGGACATCAAAACGAGACTTTGCATACGGGATAGCTTGTTGCGGTTAGCTCAAAGTGCAGTGCAAAGGCATCATACAAGTGATACTAGCAGTTCCAACAGAAACAGCAAGGATGAGCCTGAAATTGTTGCAAAGGAGGAAATCGGCGGTTGTAACAGGTTTATAAGCTATCCCAGTTCTTGTATATATGCTTTATTTTCATTGGAGCGGAGGTGGTCATCCCTTCTATGCTCATTCCCGGAGTATACCCACTTTGAACAACATATATGCCTTTTAAAGTTAAAAAGCAAATGAAGAAGTACTCGTCCAATGTTATAACCCAACAAAACTAATGATAACTTGTTTCTAGTTTTTCTTTCATTCATTGCAGAGCAATAAAGCTGTGAAAAGTTTGTTAAGATTTTTAGTGTGAAGTGTGTTGTACATTCCTCTGTTTTATTTATTTATTATTATTATTTTTGTTTTTGGTGAAAAGATGTTATACATTCCTTTTGGTAGCTGAAATGATTAAGATTAGCAGTTAAGAGGAATTAGTGTGAAATTTTGTTCAGAAGGGATGTGGGGAGCACAGAAGGGATCATTTACTTGGTTAGGATCTTGTGCAGAAACGCAAGCAAAAGGTGGTTTAGCTCTTGATAACATGTCAAAAGGAAGAAGGTTGTCAATAGCCAAGTGATTGTAACGCTTCCCACTTGAGAAAACTTCTTTATGAAGGTCAACTATTAGGAGTAATTATGAAGTCCATTAATCCCTTATGGACCAACGTGCTACCAGCTGGAAGCCTGAGATGCAAATCATAAGAAAATAAATTATTGGAGCAGAAAGCTTGTCAATTATGTTTGATATAACCTTGTCGTTATTCTTTTAAGTTTTTCCTATTTTCATGATAGTATCTTCCTTTTTTTCTTATTCTGGGATAACCTATTTTACCTTACTAAGATGGGATGTTCACTGTAGGAGAGTTGGGCACTCTAATTAACAATTATTCTCCCTCTGTTCTAGTTGGTCTCCAGATTATTCTACAAAACGTTTTCTGAGTGATTGTTAATTCAATGTTGCAGGTACACCAGCATGCCAGATGTTGAGACCGAGACCAATCCTATAGACCGAACTGTGGCTCATTTGCTCTTTCATCGCCCGTTGGATCTATCAGGAAAACATTCTGGTGCACCAGAATCACCTGCTTCTACTAAGATGCCATTTGAACGCAAAACAGCAGGCTTAGCGAGCTTGTCAAACGGAGTATTGCTCGACAGTTTGAAGAACAAATCAAACTATTCTCATCAAGAATCTGGAAATTATTGCCCAGATCCTGAGCCCCAGTCTGCGGATCAGAACTTGCCTTGCATGAACAAGTCAGAAAACCTATCGAACAATGGGTCAGCAGATGGTGGAACCATGGAGGTCGAAGCCTCTAATTGAATGAATATGCATCGCAGAATTCTGTAAGGGTAATGCCTTCCTTTATCTCTCCATGTCTGTTAATAATTCAATACGTTTCATGTACATGGCTATACAGATGTACTGGTAATGTGGGGACGTTATGTCATCGTCAACCAACTATGATCTTCATTTAGTGTGGTCATGGAGCTCGAACAACACATTACTGAGGGGGAGTATCCTACAGCATAAAGCTGCACTGTAAAATCAATTGGATACATCCATGTTTGAAAAATATGTTCAGTTTCAGTATGGTTAGTTATCTATGCCAGACTGTTATTGATCTGTATTCTTAACGATGCTATTGCAGCCAATAGCAGCAATATTTGTGTACTATTTTTGTGTAAGACTCGATCGTTGGAGCCACATGACATATATCTAGCTAGTATTGACAGATTGGCACCTACCAAATCTGCTAGTTTGACTAGTATTTGTATATTCTTAAGTTCAACTTGATGCAGAGCGAAAAGTGGCATCAATTTAAGACGCATGTAGAACCGTGCATAGTTATAATGAAACGCTCAAACCTCACATTTTGGGATCAAAGCCACGTTTAAACACAGAAAGACATCAACACTGTTTACCGAAAACAAGTACTTGAGAGTACAAACACCAAGTTGCAGTTGAGGTCCAAACTTCAGCTGGTGCCCCAGTGAGAAACAAAAATTTGATCTGCGCATCATTCTTGCATTCACAGAACAAATTTACCAAGTTGCCTTCACATAGGCAAGTCAATAACAAACAGGTAAACAAATGATTCGTAGTCAGATGAAGGCTGAAACTTTCTCAGAGAGCTCATAGAGTCAGTCTCTAGCTGGTAATAATAATAACTGATAAAAGTTATAAGGCCATCCAGCCATACGGAAGGTTACAAGAGAGTTGAACTGGTGCAGCTCACAAAGGTATTTCCTCTGTTTGAATCACAACTTCATCCACAGAATCAGATTGTTGCAACTCTATGTTAAGGGCAGTAGTGACCCTTTGCTTTAAATCCCCATGTTGATCAGCCTCTATCGGGTTTAGTGATTGATCAAAGCTTGATAGAGTTTGGGTTCTTCTTGATACCATTAATCTCAACGAGAGCCGAGTATTTCTCAATTCTTGATTTTTGGTATGTAGTTTTCAATCGAATTGGTTGCTAAGCAATTTTGGGTGTGATTTTTATTTTTTCTAGGTTTGCTTATTTGAAGATATTTGAGACTTGGATTTGTATGTATTTGATTTAGAGGAATTGCATACTGTGAGGAGAATAAGGTCGACAAGTTCTGCGGCAAGGTCAGTCCGTTTTGCTGCTGGAATTTTGAGATATTTTTCAATGTCATTTAAGGGTGTTGAATCTCTGTGCATATCATAATCAGCTAGAATTGCTTTTTCTTCTTCTTTCAAATGAATTTGTTTTTTTTGCATTCAGTCATTTTCAGAGACAGGTTTTTCTTTTGTTTGTTTTTAGTTGCATATGGTTTTGTGCAATTTGTCCTTAGTTTCTTAGAGTATTCTTCATGTTCTTTGATTCTGGATCTGTTTGTTAAGCATTAATAGTTGTTTCTTCCATGTTTGGCTTATGGATTTGCTTCTGACAACTGTTATATATATATATGTGTGTGTGTGTGTGTGTATTGCCCTTAACATAGTGTGTCTTAAATGTACTGTTAGAGGGATGTTGATCGTAGTGTTCACGAAGATGTGCACAGCAACTACTGCATAACAAAATATTGCTTTGTTGGATATAAAGTCCTTTCAATAGGTTTGTTCTGCTTTAAGTTGTCAAGAACTAAGTGAAGCAGGTAATTTTCTCTTCTATAGTTTCAATAATCATGTAAAATAGATGGCAACCAAGAATTCTTCCTTCATAAGTGATGCATTGGTTTCTGGCATTATTGATCAACTGAATTCGCTACATGATAAGTTGCTGTTTTTGTTATGTGTTTTTTTTTTCCTGCTTTTTAGGCAATTACCTGACCATCTCATTTTAAGAGCTTAAAAGCTTTTTATGCACACTCATTGCTTGGAGAATGATATGGTTTTTGCTGCTGTTACTTTCTTAAAAAATCAGCAACTTCCTATGCTTAAAGATGCTTTAAAAAATATGGCAAAATAATACTATTTCTCCCTCCGACTCAAAATAAATCTGTCGTAAATTTAATTATTGTTTTCATTGCCTTTTTTCAGATCTTTATTTAAAAAGAAAAAGGCTTCTGTTTTTTGCTGCTGTCACTTTGTTCTAAGTTTTGAAGCATCTCAGTTTCCTATTTTTAATCAGTTATGCATCCTTTATTATTTCTTACTCAATTTTGATATAAAGTTTGTGTCTTTATGCGTCTTGAGTTACTATAGTGATGAAGTAGCTAGCTTTAAGCTTAATTTCAGAATTTCATTTTTGTTATGTGTAGCCTTTTCAGTTCCTATCCAAACAGGAGGAAAGCTCATTTTTCTATTATTGCTACTTTGTTAGTTGTTTTCCCATCTGAATATCTTATATCTAAATTGTAAATACTATATGATTTATTTTACACATTTGATATAAAATTACATGATTAGAGTCTTTAGTTTGATTCAACATTTCAAATTTTGATGATAGTTCTGGAATGGAAAGCACAAGAGGAAAAATTTAATCCCAATGTTTCGAAATTTTTATTATTTGACTTTTATTCTTCTTTTGTCTAAGTTTCAATTTTTTTGTTTATTTTGTTTATAGATTTGTTCCATATTTGAATGACTATAGCTGATTGGTTTAGCTATATATGTATACACAATCAACAGTTTGCTTTATTGAAGATGTATTTCTATGGCTATCTTTTGTTTCAATCAAGATGTGTGTGCATGAGTGTGTGTTCAGACCATCTCTGAAACTTCATTTGTATCCATGATCCCTTTTCATATATTTTATCAAACTCTGGGTTTCATATCTTTTGTGGCCTATTACCTTGGTAGAAAGACAGCAGATGTTGCCAAGTAAATTTGCATGTTCCTTACTTAGCCTGATGTTATTGTGCTTTTGTCAATCTCAATTTGAGCTGAGGTTTGACGGCATTTATAAAGACTTACTTAGCTGTACGCTCTAGTGTTTATCTATGCTTATTTATTTTATAACTAACTACTCTTGAAAGATATGAATTCATTGTGAAGTGACCAATGTGTGTAGAAGCTATTCCGGCTTCCAGAAATGAGTTGAATGTCATGATACTTGTAGCACATTGTGTGGAGAGAGAACATAAAGACATCTGATTTGTGTGTTGGGGCTCTTTAATGTTTTCTTGAATATCCGTTCCAAAATAAAGCCACATCAGTTCTACACTAAATAATGTTTGTACTTGGGGACCCTAAGTACAAAAATCCCCCAAGTACGAAGATTTTTGTTTGGGAATTAAATACTACACACTAGATGTGTTGGTGCATTACAAGAATGTCTGGAGGAAATTTAGTTGGTCATTCATACAGCCACATCCCTAAGTTCGAAGATTTTTGTTTGGGAAATAAATACTACACATTGGATGTGTTGGTATATTGAAAGAATATCTTCAGTAAATTTAGTTGGCCATTCTATACAGCCACATCAATTTCACTAAAATTTACCAAACGAACCATTTTATGATCACAGCATTTTTTAAAACACAGTTTACAAAACACTGCTGAGTTATTTCATCACTTGATATATTTCGCAGGTGATTATTCTCACATCAATACCAAACTGGGCCTAGAACAAGGAAGAAGAAAGAATATTCACCCAATCTATTTGAATGCTGCGAACCATCTCTATCTCCCGGGCTCCTCTGAGGTCCCTCTTCCAAAACCGAGCTCATCATTGTTCAATCCCAAACCAAACCGCATCACCACCGTCCGCCTCTTCCAGTTTGATCTCCTATTCTCTTTACTCGACGTCAGCAAAGCAGGAGAAGGAGGACAGAAATGAGGTCGTTTCGCTTTTCAACAGAGACCCAGCTGCCCCTCCGAGGCTCTTTGTGGTCCAGCCCCGGCTTCGTCCCGATTCTATCTTGCACGCTAAGCTCAACGAAGCTCTCAGCCTCGCCAACTCTCTTGAAGAACAGCGAAATGGTTGCTTCGAAAACAATTTGTGCGATAAGGAAACACCACCGCACGTTGTTGTTCAAAACCCAATAGTGAGGCACCAAACTCGTGCAGATACATATTTTGGAAAAGGAACTTTGGAAGCTGTTAAGTGTTATCTGAATGCTGCAGAAGAAAAGGAAAGACTTTTTTTTTTTTTCTTTACTTCTTTTTTATTTTTTTTTTCTCTTCGGTTTTAATCCACATCGTTATGGAATGTTAATGTGCATTTCGAATTCAACAGGATCAAGTGGATGCTGTTTTTGTGAATACAACTCTGTCTGGAATTCAGCAGAGGAACTTGGAGGCAAGTAGTGCTGCTTATTCAACTTTGTTCCTTTGTTTGGTGGATGGAGATATTGATTTTTAGTAGTGCTGTTTTGAATGGCAGAGAGTGTTGGGCAAACCAGTCTTGGACCGTGTGGGTCTTATAATAGAGATTTTCAATGCTCATGCTTGCACAAAGGAGGGAAAGCTTCAGGTATAATTGCAATATTTGGTTGAGTTAGTATGTTAGTGGGACTTTTGAATGACCTTTGTATGGCCATTGGCCCTTTTTTCCAGGCCGGGTTAGCAGCACTAATGTATAAGAAAACAAGACTTATACGAACGCGTGGTCCAAGTAGACGCTTAGGTTTTGGAATGGGTGGAGAAGCCGAAGTTGTTAGCGCCCGAGGGTATTGTATTCTTTAACTTGGAAAAATAAATAGACTAAACATTTACCTAAGTTTGTGGCACATATAACACTAAGAAATGATTTGCTATTTCAGGAGAGGAAATGCTGGAGCTGGATTCATTAGTGGGGCAGGAGAAACTGAACTTCAACTTCAACGACGAAGGTTCATTTCCTGATACTGATATCTTATGTTATCTCTATGCTGGACACTTTGGTTTTTATGTTCCCTTGACTGCAAGTGGCTCTTTCTTAGCTTATGAAGTCAAAGAAATCATTATTTTTTTCATAAGGTCAGATGTTTGACAAGTTTCTGCTAAAATATCATTGGATAGTTTACACCAATCTAAATGGCATTTTGCACTAATCAGCCACTTAAAGTCCTGATGATGAAAATTATTCTCTCATTTTTTGTTGGTTTTCTTTTTCTTTTCTCGATTGAAGTTCATAGTTTAGTAAATTATTGAAAACTAGTAGGAGTAAAGTGTCAATGACTACTATTTAGACATCTTGAAGGCATTTCCTTGCATAATTGCATCCACTTAATATCACTATCATCTCAGAATTATAGAAAGGAGTAGTCGGCTACAGAAAATTCAGATGTCTGACAAGTTCCGTGCTAAAATATCATTGGATAGTTTACACCAATTTAAATGGCATTTTGCATGTCTCAGCCATTTAATATCCTGATGATGAAAATTCTTCTCTTTTTCTGTGGTTGTTTGTTTTCTTTTGCAGTTCTTTTTCTTTTCTCGGTTGAAGTTCATAGTTGAGTACATTATTGAAAACCAGATCTTAGAAGTGAAGTGTCAATGACTACTATTTAGACATCTTTAAGGCATATATCCCTTGCATACTTACTTGATATCACTATCGTCTCAGAATTTTAGAAAGGAGGAGTAGGCTGCTACAACAAATTAAGGATGTTCGTCGTACTCGAGCTGTGCAACGTGCTTCTCGCAAGAGGCATGGAAGCTCTGGTCAAGGCTTAGCTACTGTTGCTGTTGTGGGGTATACAAATGCTGTACGTGGTCTAACTTGGTTTTATTTTTTTCTTTTCTTGTTGCTATTACACAAGTGTCCCAACATATTTCACTTCTTGTGACAGGGGAAATCTACATTGGTGAGTGCCCTCTCACATAGTGATCTCTACAGTGATTCTCGGTAAAATATTTAACTTAATAAAGTACTCTTTTATAGATAATTATTTGGTTATCTGAGCCTTGATGTTCACTTTTAATATCTTATTGCTCATGTATTGTATTTTTTCAGATTGTTTGCAACAGTTGACCCTAGATTGAGTAGTGTACTTCTTCCTTCAGGGTAATATGGTTGAAACTTGAAACTGACAACTATTTCTAGTGCTAATGTATATTGACATTTTAGTGATGAGTTTTTATTGGATGACTTTCTAGAGCTTCTTTCCCACTTATTCTGAGTTTCTAATGTTCAGGAGGAAAGTGCTTGTTAGCGATACGGTAGGATTTATTTCAGATTTGCCAGTGCAGGTATGTAGAAACCATGTTCTCTGCTTTCCCTCATTTACTCTATCTTATCTTTAATCCTCTTCATTACTACTGTAAAACCTGCTTGTGCAGTTAGTGGAAGCTTTTCATGCGACTTTAGAAGAAGTTGTGGAGGCTGATCTGCTTGTGGTATGATCAGTTACTTTTCCTTTATTTCAGGGCTTATGCATTTACATTTTAATGAGATCTTATGACAACACATTAAGATGCAATAAATGAAGTCAATCTTTTGACATATCTCTGAGATTCTGTTTTGATATCGTCCATCATATGATATGAATTGACAATGAAATACATAGAACACAGCATGGAGATGAAATATTCACTAATAGTCGATGTGGTACACATGCCATGTCTAATGGTCGTAGCTTTATCCTTGCAGCATGTGTTGGATTGTACTGCTCCTAATCTTGAGGAGCACCGATCAACGGTGTTACATGTTCTTGAGCAAATCGGCGTATCCAAAGAGAAGCTTGAGAATATGATTGAAGTTTGGAATAAGGTATCGGTACTGTTCCCAGTTGTACACTTTCCAAAACATAATGAAACTAAAAAAACTGATGCAATTGTATCTTTTTCAATTCTGCAGATTGACAGTGAGGGAGAGGATATGGGAGTGGATTTTAATGAATCTCTTGATGATGGTGAAGATGGTGAGGTGAGCAGCCTCTCAGGAGAAGATGATGATGTGGAGTCTGAGCTGTCAACAGGAGCAGCAAACTGTAGGGCTGATGATCCTTTGTCTGAGCTGTCAGCAGAGAATCCCGAAGCCATGGATGACCAAGAACTCGATTCAGAAGATAACCAAGATCATTGGGGTGAAGAAGGTGGTTTCAGCATGGGCCCTAAGACTCTGAATGACCAACAAAGTGAGTACCCTAAGGACTGGGCAGTGGAAAAGCAATTGCAATCACGAGCTCCATCTGGTCCACATGTTAGAACTTCTGCCATAACTGGAGTCGGCTTGCAAGAGTTGTTAGAGCTCATTGATGAGAAACTGAAGGTCCCAAATGTTCTGGAAAAGGGTGTATTTGATCGAAAATGGAGGCCCTCTCGTACAGAGGAGGCGGGTGTAGCAGTTGAACAATGATAAATGCATGTGAAGATGTTTGTTCAATTATGCTATCTCTGAAGAAAGACAGGCTTCGGATTGGAAGGCCCTATTGACAGGGTAACCGACAACTATAGAGCAATTCTTCAGGAAGCAATGGTGGCTCATGGGAGAATAAATGTCAAGAAAGGACTCTGAAGATATTCTAGCATCGAAGTTTCTTGCAAGTACATTAGTTTGAACATTTCTTCAAGCCTTAGCCTTTGGGCGGTTACTTCTGGTGCCCTTTGTGTGCTTTCTGTACCTAGTAGAAAATAAAAGCAATTTTGGGTGAAGAAATCTGGAATGTCTCGGTTTACATTTTTTGTTTTTGTTTTTTTGTTTTGTGTGTGTGTGTGAGATAGGTGGATAGGCAAGGAGGAGCTCCTTCCTATCCTCTTATAATAAGAAAAAGAAAATAAATTACAAAGGGGAATTAAGCCAAAATCTCTCAAAAGAACAAAATTAGACAAACATGGAACTAGCCACAAAGTTTCTTACTATTAATTTTTCTTTTTAAGTTGCAAATATCAGTAGCCCAAAACCTCGTGCAAATCCACCATGAAAGCCGCCGGATATATTAACTAGGGCTGGCAAATCCAACCGATCCAAACCAGCCAACCGAGTCCGTCCCGAACCAAGGGGTTCGGTTACCATCCATATCGGTTACCGAAATTGTAGTACGGTTATACCGTACCGATATACTGTAATTGGTACGGTATTGGTATTGAATATTAACAAAATACGGTATACCATACCGTACCAGATATTTAATATAATATTTAATTATTTAAAATATTTATTATATAATCAATCATAGCCGTTGATTTTCTTCTGTTTTATTCCATATTAACTAACAACCGTTAGATTAAAACTTTCCAAACCCTAATCCCTAATCCCTCAGTCCTTCTCTCAGTCTCTGGAGTCTGGACGACTCACCTCGTCTCTCACTCTCTCTCTCTCGAACCCGATCGAGATCTGACCTGAGCCTCTGCCTCTCAAACTCTTGGTCCAAATCGGAAAACCCTAATCCCTAATCCCTCAGTGGCTCAGTCCATCTCTCGACCACTCCCTCAGTCTCTCTCTCTCTCGAACCCGATCGAGATCTGACCTGAGCCTCTCAAACTCTTGGTCCAAACCGGCAAACCCTAATCCCTAATCCCTCAGTGGCTCAGTCCATCTCTCGACCACTCCCTCAGTCTCTCTCTCTCTCGAACTCGAGCGAGGTTCTTGTTTGGCTCCAATTTTGCTGCAGCTGGTCAACAGTCTCTTTTCTTGCGCGGGCGTGCCAGCACCGTTCGGGTGCGGTCGTCGGGGGTGTCCCTTGACCTGACTTCTATCAAGCGATTGTAGACGAGGAGAGCACCAACCTCGTCGTGGGATTCTTTGTGCCTCGTGGTGAGGACTTTGTTGAAGTTTCTTCTTGTTCACAAGTCGATACTCAATATTGCAGATTGAGCAGAGCGAAATCACCGGGAAGTATTGAGATCTTGCTAAAGCGTGACTTTAGCTTGACTGGGTTGCTAGGGCGTTACCCTTGCTTGGCTGGTTCTGTAACCGTTGTGGTCGCGGCACTACCGTCGGCTCCCGAGGAGACTAGGACCGAAGCACGTTGACAGAGGGTTTGGTGGCACTGAAAGTCGGCTTCTGAGAAGACTAGGACTAGGAGTGTGATCACCGCTAAGAGAAAGAGAAAGAGAGGGAGAGGAGTTGCTCTTAGAGAGGTTGCTCTAGAGAGAACTTAGATCATCTTAGAGATGTTGTTGTTGTGTTGTGAATGTGTGATTTAGAATGAGAAGAGAAGGTGTTTATATAGGGAAGAAAAAGAAGAATGAAATGATGAGTGGAAGAAAAATAATGAAAGTGGAATATGAAAGTGATTTGTAAAATATGAAAAAGATAGAGAAATGATGAAATGAAAGCAAGGCATGAAGGTGCAACAACATGGAAGTGATGATGATCTATTAAAGAGATTGTCTTGAAAAATATATCCAAGGAAAAGAAGAAAAGCATCTAGCTTTCTTCATGTGGGTAGGAAACATGAACATGTGAATATTGAGCTGGTTTTAGGTCAGTTTCTTCCCCCTTATTCCTTCAATTATTTCTCCAACAAGCATTCCGAATTTCACTATGACCTCTTCATAAAAAATGTTCCATTATGAGTGTAGATCACCCTGGCAAAATTTCAGAATTTTTGGTATAGTGGTTGGGCCGAAAACGCTGCTGGACCTCTTACAGGTCCAGTTTTCCAGTTTTGCTTCTGCAAAAGATTGGACTGATTGTTTGAAGGCCTTCCACTCAAAAAAAACTCTTGCACTCTTCATAAGAAATGATCCTTGGGCTGTCTAGAATGGATCTGGAAAGTTTCAGCACATTTCGATTTCATTTGGTAAGTCTGCCACCCCTCCTTCCTTGTCTAGCTCGGTTTTTTCTAGCCGAAGTAGGAAAATATGCTAAAGTTGACTTGTCATACTTCCATAGTAGGCTTTATTTAGCCTCTAAATATATATTTCGAGCTTGTCGACAATATATAGCTTGAGCCACTGACATTGGCTCAATTTCCCCAACACATGCCTTGTCAGGCCAAAATGTTTATTTTGGGTCCAAACAGTTCTGACTTCTGAGCCTCAGTTCGAAGAATCGAATCGTTCGACCCATTCGATTTCATTTCACGTCAAATCGATTCGATTCACATTAGTCGATCAATTGTTGCAGTACTGCTGGTGAGTACGAGCTCGGCGCTTCAATTGTTTTAGATTGTTCAGTTGAGGTTCGAGACTTCGATCTACCCAATTTTAGCAATTCGATCTTGGATATGTTATGTATTATCTTGAGATTTACCAATTTGTTATGGGTTTTAAACTTTTAATGGTTTTTCTTTTGTGCTTGGAGGAGCAGGAGCACCGAGGAGGTGAGGACTAAGTTTGATGTTTGACAGTTTGAAGTGACGATGAGATGAAATTTGAGTCTTTGAATACTTTGTTTTCAACTATTGTCCGCTTTGTTATTGTATGATTCATTCATTTGTGTGAACTGTAAGTGATGATATGAAGTGATGATGAGATGAACTGTAAGTGATGATATGAATTATGAAGTGATGAACTGATGATGAGATGAACTGTAAGTGATGAACTGAAGTTGATGTGAGAGAGTGAGAGATTGAGAGTTATAAGTTTTTTGATTGTTTTACATTTGCGTATGGTCTGGGCCTTTAAATTCATATAAGTTATTTGATTGTTTTTCATTTGCTTTCAGTTTTTCAGTTGTTGACAGGTTCGGGATTTAAAATTTTCATTTGGGCCGTAGCTGAAAGCTGGCCCAATCTTAAACTCGGTTGGAGGCCCAACCAACCGATACCGAGAAGTCGGTATACCGACTTTTGTGGCCGGTAGTGGTACTTCATTTTGTGTACCAATAAGTTCTGGTACGGTACGTGGTTTTGGACTTGAAGGTCCGGTACCGTACCGAACCCAGCCCTAATATTAACAGATCTGAAGGAGAAGAACGGAGATGAAGAAAACAGAGGAAAAGAAAGAAGAAACAAAAGAATCGGAGAAGGAACAATTGAGATTTTGGACTACTGATATTTGCAGCTTAAAAAGAAAAATTAATAGTAAGGGTCTCCAACAAACTACTTATTTCAAAATAAATGTAATATTTAGCTAATTTTAGGCTAATATTCTTCTTCAGCAGAATACCTAACCAAAAGTTAAATTTAACTTTCGCTAAATTCTCTAGCTATATTTAGCTAGGATGAGAGAAAATTTAACTAAAACCTAAATTTAACTTGGGATTTAGGTATTCTGCTAGAGCATAACTCAATAGCTAACTAGTTATATTTCACTTTTAGCTATGAATATAAGTATCACTGTTGGAGATGCTCTAAGAAACTTTGTGGCTGAAATCTGGAATGAAGGAGAAAGAGAGAGTGAAATACTTTTAGAGATTGCAAAACACGAGAAGGACGATGACAAAGTGTTTTTAAACTATAAATCTTTATATGGTACCTGAACTATCACAAAATGCACTTTTTGGTACCTATAAATTTTTAGGGAGTCTAGTGGTACCTGTATTATCCCACCGTTAGCCATTTTAGTACATCTGTCAATTATTCCATTAAGTATGGGTAAAATCGTAAAACACCTATTTTTTATATTTCTTTTACAAATTTTTGACTAAACTAAATTAAAATAAATTAAACTAGGTTAAAAAAAAGACCTAGAATTGAATGTAGTGAATATCTAGATTTGCCTACCATCTCCATTGATTAATCCTATTAATTGTTCGAGACAAAAGTTATCTCATTAGTTGACCCAAATTAATATATATTAAATTTTCATAAAAAAAGAAACTAAACAAAACCAAAAGTACTTAAATTAATTGCCCCAAGTATCCCGAGAATAGTGAAGAATAAATTGGGTATTATTATTTTTTTTTATGTGCCAATTTTTTTTTAATTATAGATATTCAATATATTAAATTCTATAATTTCTAAATATGAATGAAAGACTATTTTACCCTTGCTATTTTACTCACATGAGTGTCACATGACCACCACATAGACATTTTTAACGGAATAATGGACGGAGGTACTATAAGGGCTAACGGATGGATAGTACAGGTACCACTGGACATCCTGAAAATTTGTAGGTACCAAAAAGTGCATTTCGTGATAATTCGGGTACTATATGAGGATTTTACCCTATACAGATATATGTTATTTTTGTTTGTAATATACCAATACCATGCAAGTGGTTTGGTGGTTGGGGCTTTCATTTACATGTGTTGAGGTGGGTTCGAGTCTCCCCAACCTCAAAGTCTGGAGTTTATTTCGGATTTTTCCATGTCTGGTTGGCTAGGATCATTTTGAAAATTTGACTTCCATGTAGGCCCTACTTTTGTTGAGTTGGAATTTTCCATATCCGGTTGGCCAGGGTCATTTTGGGAATTTGACTTCCATGTGGGCCTCACTTTTGCTGAGTTGGAATGCCATGTCAACACCTTAACGTTTGAAATTGACGGAATCTCGACGGAGGGACCTATTGGATGAGAATATGATATTGTGGGGGTGTTTTTGATGAAATTGAAATTTGAGGGATTGAATCGATATTTGACCCATACCACAAGGTACTAAACAATATTTAGCCCTTCAAACATATATGGGCATTTGAAGGCTGCTTGTCTACATATGATGGGACCAATATTTATTGCAGCTTGCATCGAACAGATGAAGCTAGGTTATATCAAGGGTGATAATACAAAACACATATCGCCAAAGTTTTTCTACAATCAGCAACAACAGGCTCTCCTCAAGATTCAAGTGAATCAAGTAAGGTCTTAGGCAATTGTGACAAATTTGTTCACCAAATCGTTGCCTAAGATCATATTTGAGAAACATGTGAAAAACATAGGAATGCAAAGACTTTCCAAGCTCCTTGACTAATGTAAGGATCAAGGGGAGGTGTAGACATCAGGGGGAGTCTACGCACACACATGTCATCATCAAATGTAATAGGTGCGTTGTGCACTTTTCCTTCGACCAATGTGTTTTTTTTCTTTCCCACAGAGTTTTTGTTTTTATGTGGCAAGGTTTTTAGTGATGCAACAATTCATGCACCATTTCGTCTTTGACTTGGCACAAGGGGGAGTGTTAAAGGAAAAAACATATTATGTGCCTTCGTCAGTGTCAAAGTAACTGACGAAGAGGGAATTAAGGAATTAGCGATTACAGCTCAATCATCATTTACTGTCATTATTGTAATTGATATTTCCATTGTAATTCTCTCCCTATGTAAAGGGGGACTATCAAATGAAATGAGTAGACCAATTCCCATTTACTTTTACATAATACTATTATTAAGAGAGTAGAGCTTGCTCTCCAAAACTGAATTTTTTTACCAATTTAACCCTTATATATTAAAAAACTATGAAATATAATTAATCAATAGAGATAATAAAATAAATTGTAAAATAAAAAATAAAAGAATAAAAATTAAAAAATAGCAGAAAATGTGGAAGTTGTTCGATAAGCTTTCTCACTACCTTTAACTTCTCTCCACAAATATAGTGGGTGAGCCATGCTAGTATCTAAAGCTCCAAAGTTCATTCCTGTGCATTGGGATCCTCCTCCTGTAAATTGGTTAAAAGTTAATACCGATGGTTCTTTTCGTAATCCGGAAACGGCAGGCTTTGGGGGCGTTTTTAGAGACCATGAGGGATTGTTTCAGGGTGCCTTTGCACATAAGGTTGAGGTTCCGAGTGCTATTGATGCAGAGGTATTGGCAGTAATAGAGGCTTTAGGGGTTGCCTGGAGAAAGGGTTGGACTCACTTATGGCTAGAAACAGACTCATATCTTGTGGTGCATTACTTCACTAATCCTAAGTTAATTCCATGGAGATTGCGAGTGGTGTGGAATAATTGTGTATATCTCTCTCGTCTAATCCACTTCAGAGTTACTCACATTTACAGGGAAGGCAATATGGTAGCTGATGCGCTTGCTAATTATGGTGCTACAAATGTTGGTGCTAGGTGGTGGGATTCTTTACCTACCTTCATTGCTGGACATTATGGAAAAGACTTATCGTCTGCTGTCTCTTCTAGGTTTCGTTAATGTGGGTATTTAGATTTGTTTTGATTGCTTTTGCTTCATTGGTTAATTTTGTTGTTTTTTCTAGTTTTTGTATAAGAAGAGGGTTTTGTCTCTTCTCTATCTGTTACTTGTTGGGTTTTGGTTTGGTCCCCCCAACTTATGTAATTTTGCACTTTCTTTTTAATAAAATAAAAAATAGGGGGATGGGGGGTGGGTTCCCAGAGTGTGGCAGACCCTTCTCCTTTGGGACAGAGTGTGGCAGACCCTTCTCCTTTGGGATTGAGGGTGGGATTTGTTCCCTACATTGTTTGCCTCCGAGGAACTAATATCGCCTAATCCCTTATTTTATTGAAAAAAAAAAAAAAAAAATTAAGAGAAGATGTTTTGTTAGCCAAAACAAAATTTTTTGACAGATTTAACCTTGAAAGATTAAAAAACTTTGAGAATAAATTAAATCACAAGGGTAAATATGACAATTACAAAATAGATTTTTATTACGAAAATTAAAAAGAAATGATCCCACAATCCCCACTTTTCTCTTCTACTATTTTCTCTCTGCAATAACTATTTCATTACATTTATTTTTTTTATTTACTTAAAAAAAATATTATAATACATGCAGAGCATGTATGAAGAAGGCTAATCTATATTGTGGAAACAAAAATAGAGCCGCCTCCTTTTCTCCTAGGGTTAGGGTTTCTGCGGTATTTCTGTGCAATCATCAACAATGACTACTGTTGATGCCATGGCTGCTCGGCTGACTTCTTCTCTTGCAATTGCTGAGGGGAGGAAGCAAGTCGATCTGCGACCTACACAGGGGAAGGGTCTGCGGCAGGCAGACGTGTTTTTGGTGGGAAAGCTTCTCACTGCTCGAAAATACAAGACTCGATCTTTTCTGGGGATGTTTCGGAATGCCTGGTGGGTATATGGATCCTTGTGTGTGGAGGAAGTGGAGGGGCAGAGGGTTCTCTTCACTCTGTCTGATGCTACAGATCAGGATCGCATCTGGAAGGGAGATCCATGGGGTTATAATCACGCTCCAATTGCCCTAGATTACTACGATGGTGTGGCTGCCATTGAATCAGTCTCCTTCACCACGTCTTCGTACTGGATCACTTTGCAAGGCATCCCCCCTGCGTTCCGTTCTGAGAGGGTGATGACTATGATCAGATTTACTCTTGGTGATTTCAAGGAAATTGACAAACAGGCCAAGAAGGTTGGAAAGCTTCGAATCAGGGTGGAGATTCCATTTAACCGGCCATTGTCCTTTCAACAATGGTATTGGGTGGACGATGAAGTCGAGTTTCTCTGCAAGTTTAGGTTTGACAAACTCTTTGGTCGATGCTCGACTTGTGGTTTGGTTATTCACGTAGGCCTCCCATGCTCGGGGCCTCCTTTGGAGGAGAATGATGAGGCAGAACGTACGGTCCTGGGTGCATCACAGGCGACTAACTCTGTTGCACCGGAGATGCAGCTTGTTGGGAGCAATATTTCGACCTCGGGTTCGGCTTCGGCTAGCACAATGAATGCAGGAGTTCGGGCTAGGGTTTCTATGGGAGGCAAGGACATTGTTTTCTGTATTGTGCTTCCCAACCAAATGCAGGAGCGACTGCTCCACAATCCGGCAATGCTGATGCACCGACCTCGGCGTCAAGCTCAGATACCAGAAATGCCTGAGATGATGGCTATACCTGACATCATCACAGGAAAGAAGAGACAGAGGGAGGATGATACAATCACCATCTCTCCTAAGAAGCTCAAACTGAGCCTAGCCGTTGGAAAAAGAAATTTGAATTTGGAACCAGAACATCTAGGTTTGGTACCGGTGCTGCAAACTGAGGAACAACCCCTCCAGGTGAACAGGAAGAGGGGGAGACCTGCAGGTAGTAAGAATAAATTACCCTATGGGGAAAAGAAGAAAGCAAAGCAGGGTGACTAGACTAGGGCAATAAAGAAAAAGCTTCTCCCCAAGGTTGACAAGGCAGGTGTCAGATCAGGCTCCAAACCGAAAGGGAAGGAGCTAGCTCTTTTTCTAATTGCAATTTTATTTTCTTCAAGTCTATGTGAAGGTGGTGGAGCTTCTATATGTCTTCTATGACGTTTCTAATCAGTGTTTGTACCACAATTGCGTGCCTGGCAAGCAAGGGTTAGTTGAATATTTCTTCCGTAGAAGGCGAGGTTTGATCACGTTTGTATAGGCTTGCAAATTTGCGAGCGCATCAGAGACTTTAGTAGTTTGCTATAGCTTGGATAGGGTAGTCATTTTGTCTTTTTTTGGCTTTCTTATGTAAGCTTTGTAGACTATAGCTATTTGGCTGTTGATCTATTGATATTCAACTTCTATTCAAAAAAAAAAAAAGGCTAATCTATACTATTATTAAGAGAAGAGGCTTTGTTAGCCAAAGTGGGTGTGAAAAGACAATAAAACCCTTATACCTTATATTAATTTTAAATAATTTTTAATAATTGAGTGGTAGTATGGTAAATAGCAAAATTAAAAATCACATAAAAAATAAAATAAATAATTTTCAAATATTTAACTACCCATGTCTGCAATAACCACCCACAATTCAAATAACTTCCCACTTTCTTTTTTCTCAAATAACTTTTATTTTTTTCTCAATATAATAATTATAAAATTTTTACACATGCAGAGCATGTGAGCAGAAAACTAGTTTATTATTAAGAGAAGAGGATTTGTTAGCCAAAGCTGATTTTTTTACCTTTTCAACCCTCAAAGATTAAAAATATCATGGATAACATTTTATTCATCAGGGATAAAAGTGTCAAAACATAATAAACAAAATAAAAAAATTAATTGAAAAAATTTCTTAAAACTATCCACTCATATAAAGCATAACTACCCCCTACTCCCACACCCATGGGGCGTAGGCAATTTCTAGTATTAATCAGGACGTGTTTCTAACACACGCCATGTCTGCAAAAATTAGGCTGTGCGCCAAAAATTTGGCTTTTTTAAAAGGGTTTTTTGCACCAACAGTGTCTGAAGACTTGGGGGACTGAAAATATGATACCCGAACTTACAAAGTTATCAAAGTAATACCCAGACTCAATTTTTCGTATCAACGTGGTACCTACGGTCGATTTCCGTCACGTCGCCGTCAATCTTGACCACGTGTAACGCACGTGAGTCGCAAAATGAGGGCAAAAAGGACTTTTTCACTCCATAAAAAAAACAAAAATGATAATAATAATAATAATAACAAAAACAAAAGAAATTTTGGGTTCAAGAACCATTCTTGTTCATCTTCTTAAACCCAGCTGATGCCATCTTTCTCGACATACAATTACATGGAGTTTCGACTTCTGCCATTTGACTCAGACTACTCGCCTCCAAAAGCTTATGCTATCTTTCTCTCTCTAGAGCTCCCCCATCAATTGATACGAACTTAAACAACAACAAAAAAAGAAAATTTGATCAACAGTACAAACTCAAACAACAAAAACAAGTAAATTTGATCAACAGATCTGCTATAATTCCATTAAAGGCTGCCATATCAGCAGATTCTAGATTCCCCATCAAGAGGATGATGAATAAGAGAGAGGTAAAAGTCCTTCGCTCTTCTGGAAATTCCCAGCGACGGCGTTCAAACGGCGTCGCTTTAAATTTCTGGGTCCGAGGGTGATGGGTGATGGACGATGTGAAGTCGTCATTGTCATCAATTGCAATGGCAAGCAGCAGAGATAGAGTGCTGCGAGATCGAGAGCTTCTCATTCCCGTCGCTGACTCTGGCGATGAAGACCTTTCTTCCAAGCCCTCTTCGTCTTCTTCGTCCTCTCACCACCTCACTGGCCGCGAGGTATTGTATTGCTCTCTCTCTCTCTCTCTCTCTCTCTCTCTCTCTATTTTGGATTAGGGTTCTTTGATTGCTTTCTCTTCTGTTTGGTTTTGCTGGAAAAATGTGTGGGAAAATTATAGGGGAAGCTAAAGTCTCTTGCTTTAATTGCAAATTTGAGTTTGTAGATTTGTGGGTTGATATTTGTTAGTACGATTGTAGCTTCTTGTTTGATTTTAAGAACCAGATTTATACATATGGGCCTATAAATTGCTTTGAATTTTCATGAGTTTGATTCAATCCATATGCTCCAGCTAGATTCCAAAGAAGCTCAGATAATTGATTCGACTGGATTTTAGTTTTATGCCTGTGTTTTAGTCTGATTAAGGTGTTTTGCCTGCAGAGAATCATGATAAGAACTTGAATTTTTTTGGTTATTGTATAGAGGGACGATAAGAATGTTGTAGTATTTAGTTTGATCCTTGTTGGATAGTTTAATGAATTGAGGGCAAATCGGACTTTTTGGCCTCATTTAATGAGTCACGTGCGTGCCACATGCTGAAATTGACGGAGACGTGACAGAAGTTGACAGCAGGTACGTTGAAGATACGAAAAAATAAGTCTGGGTATCACTTTGATAACTTTGTAAGTTCGGGTATCATATTGTCAGTCCCTCAAGTTTCCAGACAATATTGGTGCAAAAAACCCTTTTCAAAATTCTCTCCAATAACGAAAAAGCCCAATCTCAAAAAGTTCAAATTTTACGATCGTCAAACCTCTCGATCTCCAACTGAGAATGCTCCATGCCTTCACCTCCAAGCTTCCCTCCCTCTCTCTCTCTCTCTCTCTCTCTCTCTCTCTCTCAAGTTGCTTTCCCTCCGTCAGATATCTTAGTCGGAGGCCGTCGCAAGGACCGTTTCTAGTGATTTTGGTTAATGACAGCGGCGACGGTGTGGCGAAGATAAAGAAGAACGTAAGATCGATTTCCGGGTCTTCGTTCGGCTTGGGTCAATTACGTCATTGAAGGTATTCCTTTGTCGAATCTCAATCTCTCCAAGTTTATAATGCGAGTAGTTTTAGACCTTTCCCTTTTTGTACTTGGATTAGGGTTTGATTTTGTGATGGTGCGAGAGTTGGGAAATTTGATTTCAGTTTGGATTCAATTCAGTTACTTCGATTGATGAATATGATTGTGTCTATCTCATTTGGATCAGGAAATATGAGGTCTGACTGGTATTGTTGAATTTGATTATTTCTGTTTAGCTTGTTCTTTCATAGTGAACAATTATATGGTTTCTCTTGGTTGTACAGTCAATGATTTTTGTAGGAGGACTCGTATAGTGTTGGTGCTCATCATAGAACCTCATTCATATAGTTAAACTTCACATGACAACTTCACAGTAGTTCTAAACTCACCTTTCGCATCATGTTGGGAATTTGATTTGCAGGAACCTTGGTTGATTGGCTTAATGGGAATACTAAGGCATTTTTCGGTAATAGCCATTATCTCCAGGAAGAATCTTGGATTCCAAATGCTTTTGTTCCTTATGGCCTGTAAGTCCTGTTTATCTTCAAACACTTTTTCTTTGTTTCCCACTTGATATAGTAAGTTTTGGCATTGCATAAATCCTGCAAGTTGTTGTATAATGAATGATAATATAGAGGAATCTCTTTCATTCTGAGCTTTAATTATCTACTGATTTAGGAAATACCTACGAAACATCTACTTTTAGTCTTCAAGACTATCACTGTAGAAAAAGTAATGTATTCACTGTTTCTTTTCCGGGTTCTGAAAGTATTTTATTCTTTATCAGTGGATTGATGTTTAGTAGCATTAGGTAGGTATGCAAAAGATTTCATGGTCCTTGTACCTTTGTACAGGCTCTTGTAATTTCCTTATTAGTTAAGAGCCTTGATGAGTAAATTGATTGTGCCATATTGTCTTTAGTTTCTTCAGCCATTAATTTGCAGTCTCTGTATTGTGATCATTTAATTTGAGGAGGTCAATGCAGATAGATGTTCATGTTTTTTTTTTGGCTTTTTGATTATTTCAGGTACTTCTTGAATGTCATCTTAAATATACTGAACAAGGTCTACAATTATTTACCATAATTATAGTAAGTTTTATTTCGGCTTCCTTTTACAGTTTTTCTGTCTTGAAAAGTGAAACAAGTTGCAGCATGTGGAGGAGTTTCTGGGTTGTAAACATTTTACTCAAAATCTGATCAATGGTTTTATGGTAAATGAGTCATACAGGGACTTGTCTTATAACAATCTTAGTGGACCAATACCCAAATTCCCAGCCAGAACTTTCAAGTATGCTCTCTCTCTGTCTCTCTCTCTCTCTCTCCTGCTCTCTCTTTCTTTGTGTGGTCATTGTTGTATTGTTCTTTCTGATTTTCTCTGTTTTGTTGGTATATTAGTGTTGTATGCTCTCTCTCTTTTGCTACTGTGATTTATTCAATATCCATGTATTTGCCAAAAGATTTTGTTAGTAGTTAGGCATATCTCAACTCCCATAAGCTTTGCTGTACTTGTGATAATCTGCTAGGTAGAACTTTACACAGTAGTGTTTTGGTGTGATATACATGGCCAGGTTTTAAACCAAATATGCTTTTCTTGTGATTTGGGTTTGCTGTACTAAGCCAAATTACCTGTAGGACAATTATGACTCTCATTCCTGCAATTTTGGTACTTGCTCAAATAGAAAAGAATAGGAAAAAATGTGCCTGCGTTTTGTTACTGCTACATCCCTATAATATACTAGAGATTATAGGACAATTCTTATACTAGAGATTCTGTTATCTGCATCGTTCTGTTCTTTGATCTTTGTGCAGCCTGTGTGTAATATTATTCTAGCATGTTGTTTATTACGAGACCAAAATTAGACGATGTTTTTTTGTGTTTATGGAAGCACAGTGGCTGGCCCGTTAACTTCATCAAGTTACTTTAATATATGTCGCTATTCGAGGTAAATAATGTTTTTCAGTTGCATAACTGTGGCTCATGTCAGTTGCTTTATCCTTTAGACTCTGAGTGCATCTTGTATTAGCCTGATTAGTTCAAATGTGCTTGCTACTGTGCTAGGCTTTTGTTGTCCTTATTGGTTGAGATTTTTACCTAAACTCAAGTCAACAAGAATTTGATAGATTTAGTTCATGCTTGAATTGCTAAATTGGAGGTTATAAAAAGTATTGATCAGATATGGACTAATTGTGATACGTTCGCCGTTTTGGACTTTGAAAGTCTCGTAATGTTTTGAAACTTTTCAGTTCAGACATGGGCCTCGGTTTTACAATTGTACCGTGATAATTGAACATGGTGAAGATGCAACAGTTGTTAACTTATCTGAAGATGATCAAGGCCTGGTAGCGGGGCAGTTTGTGGCTTTCTACCGGGGAAGAACCTGCTTACTTGCTTAGCCTCTCAACTAATTTTGGAGTGTGATGATCAAGGTTTTCCTGTATGTACAAAAGCTCTTGAAAATGCTAGGAATGCGGTTCACGTATTCAATATAATGTGAAAATGCAGTTCATGAAAATGCTACATTTGAAATTTTGACTAATTTAAGTTTGTCAATATAATGGATAATTTTATAAAATGCTCATTTTCTTTTGTCTACTTTACAATTTTGGTTGCTTAAGTTAATGTCCTGTGAAATGTAAAGACAAAGTTTGGGAAATAGCTCATTGAAATAGAGAAAATATCCAGGAAAAAGACCAAATTTGGGTGTGCAAATATTCTTCATGAGCCATTTTACGGCGTGCATTTATGTCCATCCACGGCGTGCAAAAGTGTTAATTTACAGCGTGCATTTTGCTAGTTTCCAGCGTGCACTGGTGTACATTTACGGCGTGCATTTGTGAAAAATTAAACTCTAAGGGCGCCCCACGGTACGCCGTAAACGCTGTAAAGTCATTTTCGGCGTTTTTTGAGCATTGTAAATGACCTATTTTCTTGCAGTGAACCATGCTAAAATTGGAATTGTAACAAAGAAGTTATAAGAGTTTAAAGTGAGTCGCAGTTTTGTAACTTTTCTGAAAAAATATAATATTATAAATAGCAGTTTTCATTTTTGGAAATAGCCATTTTTGGAACGTTCCAGAAATGGAAAGTCGACCCTAAACCCTGAAATTTTTCCTCTTGATGCCGAAAATTTGCGGCGTCACCGTTGTCTCGTCTGGCCACCTATGGCCATGACATTGGTACCAATCTCTTCTTCTTGAAATAACCTTTCCAACCACATATGTCTTACACCCTCTTATTCACCGTACACAACGAATCGAAAGTGAAAAGTTTCAGCTCTTTTCCGGCATCTTTTCCAAATGTCAGCCAAATTACAAACCTGCCAAGTTTCACATCTCAATTCAACTCGAGGAAGACGAATTTCGGATTTGAAGATTTCCGGCCACCGGAGCTTTTGAGGTAAATTATGGTTTCCTCATTTGGAATTTGACTTCGTGATAGTTAAGAAAGTTTCTGTGCTTGTTGCATGTGATGATTCTTTTAGCATAGGTCTTGCAACCCCAATTGAAGTTCGGTTGGCGGCGCGTGGGGCCCATGTGCAGCCACTTGTGGCAGTGCGTAGGGGCAACCTGTTCCGGCCCTCTGTTTTAGCTCGTCAGGTAGAGCCCAGAGTTAGGAACATATTGGTATAACTTTTGTTACGATTGTAGAAAGTTTGGTAACGATTGGAATTTCGGTAGTTGAGAGTTTTTGGGGTTTGATTTGTGTCTATCCGACCGTTGGATCAACGCCATTTTTTGTTATGATGTTAAAATCATTGAGTTGATGAAACCCTAGGAGTTTGAACCAATTCCGATGTGATTTCAGATTTTTAGGGTTTCTGATGAATTATTAAAGAGGGTTTCGGGGTTTCGTCTTAACTTCAAATTTAATTTTGATCCTTTGATTGGTCGTTTGTGAATTACCATTTTTACAGGACGTCGAGTAGAGCCCTGAGCGAGGAGGAATTTAACTAACGGTTTAATTAGTTGTTTCACTGAAGTGGACATTTGCTTTTAAATTATTATGCATGCAATATTATTTTCTAAATATTATTTTATCGTACTGATTTCTATTTATCGTAAATGAAGTGTGATATTCAAGTTTTAATTTATGCTTGAATTTTTGAGATTTCATAAATTATATTCTCGATGCTTTGTGATAAGTAACGACATTGGTTAAGTTCATGTTGTTTTCCTTTCCAAAAGTTTTGTTGATCTTCGAGTTATTTGAAATTTGAGTTATAGAAAGATGATGCCATTATTTGAGTTACTTGAGATTTTCTTACGGAAAGATGATGATTTAATTTATATCTTATTAGAGTTAATGAGTTTGGATTTATGAATAAGAGGAAATTATGTTAACGCATGCATGCAGTACCTGGTCAGCAGTACCATCCAGGTAATAATCTGGTCGGCAGTACCCTCTGGGTAATAGTCTGGTCGGCAATATCCTCTAGAGAATATTCTGGTCAGCAGTATCATCCTGAATATATATCTGGTCAGTAGTACCTTCCGATGTGTCATCTGGTCGGCAGTACCATCCAAATACATGAGATGGTTAGTCAACAGTACCCTCTAACCATCGCCTCATAATATTCCAGTCGGCAGTACCCACTGATGCACATCTAGTCAGTAGTACCCTCCAGATAACATGAGATGATTAATCGACAGTACCTTCTAGCCATTGTCTCCTCGTATTTCGGTCGACAGTACCTCTGATGAGTCATCTGGCCGGTAATACCCTCCAGATGACTAGTCGGCAGTACCATCTAGTCATCGCCTTTTTTTATCATGTGATGATTTGAAATAATTTTTGAGATGCTCGTATCAGTTTACAGTTTAAAATAATTTTCTTGAACTCGTATTGCATGCTTGGTTTTTATAAGAAAGTAAAGTTGGGATATCATCAAATTTCTTTGTTTTCTTTTCTCGTGATTATTTATTTTCATTCACTTACTCTAATAGTTTTTCTAAATGCTTTCCCTTGGACTTTTTGATTTTTCGTGTCTAGTTTGCAGATTCGTTGAGATCGAGCATGTGTAGGAGTTGAGGCATAGTGTCCACCACTTCCATTCATGTTGTAGGTTACACGTTTAACCTACTTGTACCTTATTCAGTTCATTGTCTAGATTTCTTTGATTGTCAACTTTCAGTGTATTAACAATAATAATTTGAGACTTGAGATCTGAATTTAAGTTTTCTTATATATATATCTTGGGGGTAGTTGAATTATTGAGGAGAGCATGTAGGCTCTTGGAGTTATAGTTGGCAATTGTAGAAGTGTTTATTTGTTGTCACAGGTTTGGTAGCCCATTTTTAGGGGTTATTTTGCCGCAATTTTGGTAGAATTTCTCCTAATGTGGGCCCCAAATGGCCATTTTAGATTTCATAGTGAAATCTGGAGCGGGACTTGTCATTTTTATCTAAATATTGTGTGATTTATCCTTGTGTTCTCAAGTTTACATCATACATATTCCACATTCTCAAAAGAAAAAAAGAAGTTGTACAAGGATTGCTTTCATCTTGTTAACCATGTTGCTCATTGATTATCTCCCAACCGGATCGATGATCTCGGAGAAGATTGTGCCAGTCAACCCTTGGATGGATTCGTTTGCCCCACTACTTTGCTCACTAGAACAAGACCCTTCATTGTCCTTGATCAATACAATCCTATCTTGAACTGTCATTTCAATGCGATCAGTATAGTCCTCGTTGTTTTGTTGCATCTTCAATGCAAATTGAAGCTCTCTCACAACATCGTTCATTGACGGCCGATTGATCCGATTATCATCCATGCAACGCATTGCGATGGAAACAAATTTATGCAAGCATCTCACTGCAATTTTACCTTTCAAATTTGGGTCAATAATTTGATCTAGTTTCCCATTACCATGACACTTCTTGGCCCATCCAGCCAGGTCGACTCGATCATTGTCCACGGTTGTCACCGCTGGCCTTCCAGACAATACCTCGCACAAAATCACGCCAAATGAGTACACATCAGACTTCTCAGTCAAGTGTTGACTTCGATAGTATTCAGGGTCAAGATATCCGAAACTACCCTTCACCTTTGTGCTAATGTGGGTCTTGGAAAGGGTGATCATGCCATTCTTCGACAACCCAAAATCTGAAACTTTGGCTACCCAATTCTCATCCAATAGTATGTTTGTGCTCTTCACATCACGGTGAATGATGGTGCCCTTAGTACCTGTATGTAGATAGTGCAAACCTTGCGCCGCACCAATACAAATATGAAGCCGTTGTTCCCACAAAAGAGGTGGATTATCAGTGTGGTAGAGATGGTCACCAAGAGTCCCACGTGCCATGTAATCATACACCAAGATCATCTCACCTTCATCGGCACAGTATCCAATAAGAGACACTACATGGCGGTGACGAAGTCGAGAGAGCATCTCGATTTCCGTCCTAAACTCGCTGGCCCCTTGTGATGACATGGCTTTCAACCGTTTGATTGCAACATGGGTAGCCCCATCCTCAAGAAATCCTTCGTACACATGGCCAAACCCTCCAACTCCAATAATGCGAGAATCGTTGAAGTTTTGAGTGGCGGCTTTCATCTCCGGTAGTGAAAAGTAATGACACAAATGGGACGGTAAAGTCAACGTTCCCTGGCTGGAACTAGACTCCTCAACTTTCCTTCCTCGCCTGAAATCAAAAATTCCAAGAACAGAGAGAAGAAGTAGGACTCCGGAGAGTACACAAACTATGATGGGCAGCAAAGAAGTATGTGATTTACTTGCGGTTGAACTTTTGGGGATTTGCTGCGCCAGCTTTGGTGGAGGTGAATCGGGGTTGGGTCTGGCAAGACTCCCATTTGAGTCACTGAGCTTGAAGATTTCCAACCCGTTCAAGATGGCATCGTTGTAAATAGTATACCAATCTCCCTGTAGCGCTGCAAGTCCTAGAAAGAAGTTAACTTTCTTCTGGCTTCCAACCGGAGACATGAACATGCCCACAACGTAGTCTCTGTAAACTGGATTCCCATTTGCTCCACTCCATCCAATGACATCTGCAAGTGCTTGTGCAGTTTTATTGGCCATGTAGATTTGAAACGACCGATCGCCATACTTGGTAATATTAGATTCAAACTCACAGAAATGGAGTCTCACCAGGTAATAAAACTTGGGATCTAAGGGAAATACCCATGTGAGGTTATAGCTCTTGTTCATGGTTTTGTTCATCCCCATTGACCGACCTGTTCTGTAAACTGGTTTTGGGGCAGAGTATTCTGGAATTTTGACGAAGTTGAGCTCGATTGTATTGTTCACTGGTAGCACGCTGAGTTTTTTACTTATATCATCCAAATAAGTTTCATCGGCAGTTTCCCAAGTCCGGTACATTCCGGTGTCTGCATACGGCGAGATGGGGCCTCCGCCGACGTTGATTCGGTACACCATCTCCAGAGCTGTGTTGTTTCCGATCTGATATGAGCTATCACTGGTGTCGATGAGATGAGCTGAAGTAGTATAGTAAAGACCGGTGGGCATGGACACGATTTCGATTCCGTTGATGAAAGCGTACGCATCTTTGCTTGGTGTGAAGGTGATCTCGAGTCTCTGTCCTGTCTCGATGTTTACACAGAATTCTCTGACCAGCGGGGACTCGCCGGAAGCGTCGGCGGTGACGGAGGCGTTGAAGTCTTTGAGGAGAGTGAAGCCGGCGGCGGTGACGGAGAAGAGGGAGTTGGAGCGTTGGAAGTTCGGGTTGTATGTATCTGGATTGAAATGCAAGCGGATGAACTTTTGGCCGGGAGAGAGGGGAATTGTGTAAGTGAATTTGGAGCGAGAGAGCCGAGCTTTGTTGTAAGGAACGTCGCTGGCGGTGGACGACGGCGGTGCATCTATGCATTCGGATGCGTTACCTGTTGGGGTGAATTTAGAGTCCTTATCTCCTCTCCAAGATCTGAGGTCCACAGAGTGCTGTAGGCCGGAATTGCCGCAGGCCAGGGTGATATTGTCGACCGGAGTGTATGGTGGCGACTGACCGGCGACGAAGAGAGTGAGGATGTGGAGAAACAAGGAGAGGTAGAGAAGAGTGACGATTGGTTTCATTGTAGGTAGAGAAAGATGAGAGGATGAAGTTGGAGAGGGGGATCTCCGCTGCTTCTGACATGAAATCATAAGCATGATCAATGTTCTGGTCCTTGTCTAGTCCTTGGGCAAATTTCTAATCACTGATTGTATTGGGTATATATTAAGTACCAGAGCTGCTGCTGCAACAATGACTCTTTGTCTTTCATTTAGAAATTTCGAGTCCTTATTATTAAAGTGTCTATGTAATCATCAACTTCAGTGCAAATTGAAGTTATCTTTTTCTTCAGGTCTGGTCATAATCGTATAATCGTTCTATTCCACATCGGTGCACAAAGACTTATTGACTTGCAAAGTCTTTCATTAGGAAAGCACCAAAGGCAACTGTTACATCTGAAATAAATCTTGGAATTACAACTAGGACAAAAGGTATGTGTTTAGGATTATTTAACTGCTAACCCATCTTCGTATCAAAAAAACTGCTAACCCATCTGTTAGTAAATCTGGTCGCCCCAAATCCAGATGGACGAAGCCTATGCCGGGTTGAGTGAGTATCTGCTTGGATGGGGCCTATAATCCTGTTACATTAGAGGGAGGTGTTGGTCTTAATATTGCTAGAGATAGTAATGGTATTTGTATGCATGGGAGGCCGGGCTAAGTATATTGATCGTGCTTCATCAGCTGAGCATGTTTGGAAGACATACCAAATTAATTTGAATCAAAAGTGTAGGTCACTTACTACAGAGCTTGTTTCTGATTTACTGATTATATTTCTTCTGCAAGGTGTGGAATGAAAAATTACTTTCAATTTTACCTCATGATATTGTTATAAAAATTAACTCTATTCCCCTGCCTTACTTCTATCAATAAGACCGTATCGTTTGGGGACCTACTGGTCATGTAATTTCACTATTAAATCTGCTTCTCAGTTACTTATTCAACATACTGTTGCACATTCTTTGGCAGTTAATCAAGCAAACACTACTTACTAGAGATGAGATTTTTTCTAATTATTGTTGGTAAATATATTGGTCTAATTGCTATATTAATAAGAAACTAGACTCCAAACACACCATATGGGTGTGGGTAATTATGTGAGAAGTTATTTCTCATAATGTGGAGAAAATTGCTGCACATATTTTATTTTTGATTTTTGATTTTTTTTTGTTAAATTTCTTTTATTTGTGAATTGACCATTTTGTCTTTCTCAAATATTTCAGTTCAAATGTTTTTTAATATTTAAGGGATATTTTGGTAAAATTTTTCTGTTTTGGCTGACAAACTCTCTTCTCTTAATAATAGTATAGATTAAGAGATTATTTATGCAGATCAAGTAAAAAGTAGAAAGCATAATTCAAATCAAAGTAAACCAATAAAAGTTAGAAAAACCTTAAACAATATGGTCGAGTCTAGAACTTGGTTCTATGTCCTTAAGACAAAATTACCTCCTCATCGGTGCTTGAAGGTTTTAATGGCAAACGTTTCCCATTTGTGATCAGCCATGACTTCTCATTGCATAGTCATTTACATTTATTCAACTTCACACATTTTCATTATATTATTCATCCACAAATTATGGAAAATAAAATATTTAATATTAAATTTTCCAACAATTATCATATTGACAGATCTTGTCAGTTTTGTCATTTCCGATATTGAAACAATAGATCATCTTTTCTTTCATTGCTCTTATACCAGACAGGTTTGGCAAAGCAGCTTTCCTTCTTTCTCTTTTGAGGATTGGAATTATTCATTTATTGAATGGCTGGATCACTGCTTATTGTATTTGGAAAGCTAGAAATGATGCTACCTTTAGGGATAAATTGTCCTTACCTATTCAAACCTTTTATGCAGCTTTTACCATGTTTAATGACTTCAACAGATGTAATTAATCCTAAACCCACTTAGAAACATGCTTCTAAAGATCTTGTTAGATGGAAGCCTCCGAACCATGGTCCTTTAAAATTAAATTTTGATGGTTCTGTTCTTCATGACAGTACATAAGAGTGTTGGTGGGTTTGTGTTTCGAAATACATATGGAAATCCTATATTAGCTGCTTGAAACAATCTGGGATGTAATGATATTCTTATTACAGAAGCACGACCTTCACAATTTTCTTCATCTTGAAGTAGAAGGAGATTCTAAGCTCCTCATTGACAGCATAAATGGTCAGTTTTAAATACCTTGGAGGATCATGTCTATTGTCCAAGATATCTATACTATTGCTGCTAATTTGGAATATGTCTATTTTAAACATATCAAAAGAGAAGAAAACTTTCTTGCTGATGTCATTGCGCACACTAGACATAGCTCTTCGCCTCAAGTATGGAGCAACTCTCTTCCTTTATCTGCTAATCATTCTTTCTTTTTTGATTCCTTAGGTTTAAGTTGTTTAAGAGGTTCTGTTTTGTAATTTCTTTGTATTTTCAAAAAATTTACCAAATAAAAATTAGAAATTACAGTCATATATTACCCGATATGGGAAAATTGACAAAGCAATAGTGGAGGGGCCAGCTATTGACTCACAATTTAAAGCCAAAATATACATCGAGATTCAACAACAGAAGAGAGATGAAAACAGGAGTTCAAGGGGATAAAATCAGCTGTCCCCAATTACACTATCCCCATGCATTCATTGGTCCATAAAAAATAAAAAATAAAAAAAAAGATTAAGAAAATATTTTTTTAATCTTTGTGGACCAATGAATGCATGGGGACAGCATAGGGATAGTGTATTGGGGACAGCTGATTTCATCCCGAGTTGAAGTTGGTTTCATGTTGGTATTTAATAATTGCATACAAGTAAGTTCGTTGGTTGGGTTTTTAGTGATTAAGTAATTTGAGTTTCACACTTTCACATTTAAAATCAATTAACAATAAATAAAGTTGACCCAAACTTTTATAAGCTCATAGATAAGATCTAATTTTCCCGGGATCTATATGCCCAACACTTAGCTAGCTTGCTCATGATAATATTCATAGCAAGAGAATTAATCATGTATTTGAGATGGATGTAATGGGAAGGAGGATGCTTAAAAGATTTGCATGAATGGTTGTATTTCTCTAAATTAAAAATGTGTGGACACTAAGACTTGCGGGTCAAAATTTGGCAGCACGATATAGACATAGACCCTCATTATGATTAAAGATTATAGGATTTGTGACCTTGGCATTGCCGTAAGATATTCTCAATCAATTGGTTGCGTTCTCATGAAAGAATCTTAGTGCACATCAATCAAATTCTTGTATAATGCACAAATGTCTTGGTCTTTGGCCAATTAATTAGGTCTCATTAAACCATATTGCGCTAGTTACATTATTTGACCGTAAATTGTATTTACCAATCAAAAAATTTCATTGTCAGACAGTAAAAGATGGAACTGATAAAGAAAATTGTTTATCGTTTAAATGGGTAGATTTCTAAGTTCGCAATCAAATAGAGAGTTTACTATTAAGATTCTAAAAATAATAATAATAATAATAATAAAATAAAATTGATGCTGCTCGTGTGTGGTTGTGTTTCTCTCCAATTCACTAGTTAGACTTTGACCATTAGTACACTGGGTGCTTACTCTGCTTTTCATTTGTGGAGGTGTTGCCTCTAAAAATCACCTCGGCCAAGATAGCCGAGAGATCAAGGAACAAATGTCCTTCTCGATGAATAGTTTGCGGGGCGTGCCAGCACACGGCCAGAAGGCCAAGTGTGCAATTGTAGATGTAGTAGATGAAGTGCGCGTGTTCTGACTTATCCAGCAATTGTTGGCCGAGGAAGGAACTGATTCTCGGCCGATAGTTCGCTGCCTTTGGATCAAGGACTTGATGGCTGAAAGTCGGGTGAATTGGGTGTGGTTGTGAGAGTATGAGTGAATACGAATTGTCTGGTCACAAGGCTCAGGTCAATTGGATCCAAGTAATAACAAGTAACGGTAAAAGTGAACTCATAACGAATGAAATCTTCAAGATTGATAGCTACTATGCGACTACGAACAGTAAATAACATGATCAAACAAATAAAGCATAAAGACAATAAGGAGCAAATAAAAGATAATAACAATAAAACTGAAATCTGGAATGGCTGAAAATTATAAACTATTGTTTGAAAGAAAACAAAGAGAACAATTCAAAATCGATACTAGGCTACAAAGAAAGTAAAGTAACTGAAATTGTAACTAGCAGAGCAAACTAACTAGGGAAACAGACGGAACTTCTACCTAAGCAAAAGGTAATACGAAAACAAGAAAAGCTTGATGGCTTGAGTTTCTAGAGTTGTGTGTGTTGTCTTCTGTCGATGCTTCTATTTATATTGGCTGCTTTGTGACTTGATCTGATCTCTTGGCTCTTTGAAGTTGAGTGGAATTCGGCCTCCTCTTGGCTCAGTGACTCTATCTTGCTTTGGCTCCATCACTTATCATCGGCTGACTTGACGCTGGATTCTATCCTGATCGACTTTGATGCTTGTCATCAACGGCTGTAATTAATCTTGAAGTAGACTATCTTGGATTGAACTCTCTTCATCGGCTAACGAACTTCAATTTGATTGAACTACTAACTTGATCAAATTTCATCTCTATCACTTATCGGCCTTCTCTGTCAATCGGCTATTATCATCCCAGTTGCTGAGTCCAAGTTGGAAACTGATTCATATGATTTGAACAAATGGCTGATGAGCTTTTAGATAATAAGTCTCTTTTTAAATTGACGACTACGGGCCGGCCGATAACCATGGCCTAACTTTCGAAACTTCCCATTGGCCTTAGTTTTTATGTGACTTGTCTTGGACCAAAATGAATTGTCCAATTATTCATTGGCCAACATTTCTGGCTATCGGCCCAAATACTTGTTGAGCGGCTCATTGTAATTAGAAATTACTCTAACTATGCACATTAGCTATGTCTGAGTGGACATGCAAATGTGGGTACAAACAGGAGGCCATTATGTAGCTGCCTTGACTGACTAACGAGTCTTCTGCAATATGAAAAGTCTTTATTTATTTATTTTTATTTTTTTGAAGATAATTGGGAAAAGTATGCACCAATCATATGCTGAAAAGGTTGGAAAAAACTTTATTTTTAGTTTTGCATGACCACACTCATCTTTTTTTTTTGGAAAAACAAGTGTCTTCATGTTGTGCCTTAAGGGAAATACTAGTTGGAAAAACAAGTGTCTTTATGTTGTGCCTTGAGAGAAATATTTTCTTCTGCTTACCATTGGCCACCAAGGAATACTTTTCTCTGGGACTTTCACCCAATCTATGTTGCACTATTGTGTTAGGGAATCCTGTCAACTTCTTTGAACCATTGTGCCTTCAGGGAGCATTGTCAACTTGACACTATTGTGCCATCTTCAACTTCATCTTCAGACTTTTGCCGCTTCTAGAGAGCATTTTTCTCTTGGCACCTTTGTGCCATGCTTCTTTCAGAGATTTATACCATTCATTCCTTCTTTCAGGGACTTTAACCCCTTCACATTCTTTTAGGGACATTAACCCCTTCACATTCTTTTAGGGACTCAACTTGATACACATTTACGCAAGTGCACGTATTATTATCAAGTAAGGAAAGTATTAAAACCTTGATTATCGTACCTCAAGGATTAGGCGTTAGACCTAAAAAAGATAATTGGCGCTAGGTAACTCAAAAGCATACAAGAAAAAATAAAATAAAAAGATAAAATAAAAGCTATAAACAATCAAAGCACGAAGCCTTGGCAATGCTCGGCTTAACTCACACCAAGCCTAATCAAAGCTACTAACTTATAGCCCAAATGACTTATGCACAATGAAAGGTAGTCATTTTTTCTTTGGAAAAACAAGTGTCTTCGTGTTGTGTTTTTTCTTGTTCTTTTTCTCACAAAAAAAAAAAAAATACTGGTTGTCAAGTTGCATATCACTTCTTAATCTCCTGCATTATCTTTGGTTTATAGTTCCCTCATTTTATGTAAACAACCATGCCAACATGGGCTTAGCTATCATAGGGCAAGAAGGGTCAATTGACCCTTCTCATTTAAAAAAAATAAATATGATGGTAGAGAACTTGAAATATTTGGACTTCTGTCAATAAAAATGGGATATTGACTCTTCTGCTTTTGTCTTGATGTGTCTCACATTCCTTTTATAAAACTGAACCTCCAATGATTATGTGATCCTAGAATAGGAGGTATAAATATAGTAAATCATTTATGATAACAATCAAAAGATTAAGAAAAAAACCACGATCTTATATTTTCCTTTTTTCTCTTTTCAGAATTGATCTACTCACGCATTCATAAACATCTAACTATTAATTTACCGTAATATAATAAAAAAATCGATCTCCTAAACCATTGATTAGAAAGTCCTCAACTAGTCTTCATTAAAGTGGTTCTCATTAGAAGTGTTCCCTAATGATTATTGGTTGATTTCAGCTTCTTCTACTGCTTCATCTTCTGCTTCTAAAGAAGTACTTTTGCTTGAGAATGAGATTGATGTGAATGATGCTAGTATTGAAATTGTTACTGTGATTGGTTCTAAGAGAATTTTTTCTTTTTGAAAATTCTGCGTATTTATCCCACAGAAGATTAAGACATGTTTCTAAAGAAAGATTGCATCTTCTAGTTAAACAAGGAATCTAAACTTGATTTCTCAAACTTGATTGACTGCATTGAATGTGTAAAAAGCAAGTATGCTAAACAGAAAAAGAAAACAGCAACTAGAAGCACTACTGTCTTGCAATTGATTCACACAGATATCTGTGGACCTTTTGCGACTCAAACCTTATGTGGTAACAAGTACTTAATCACGTTGATCGATGTCTTCTCCAAATTTTGCTATGTTTCATTTCAGAAAAATCACAAGTTTTGGAAAAATTTAAGATTTTTATAGCTGAAGTAGAAAAGGAGTTGAATGCAGAAATTAAGACAGTCAGATCAGATAGAGGGGGTGAGTACAATGGGAGGTATACTGAACTAGGACAACAAAAGGGACCATTTGCCATGTTTCTGCAAGAACAAGGCATTCAGGCTCATTATACTACACCTGGTACTCCCGTTGCCTATGAAAATCACCTCGGCCTAGATAGCCGAGAGATCAAGGAACAAATGTCATTCTCGATGAATAGATTGTGGGGCGTGCCAACACACGGCCAGAAGGCCAAGAGTGCAATTGGAGATGTAGTGGGCGTAATTCTGACTTATCAAGCAATTGTTGGCCTAGGAAGGAACTTATTCTCGGCCGATAGTTCGCTGCCTTTGGATCAAGAACTTGATGGCTGAAGGTCAGGTGAATTGGGTGTGGTTGTGAGAGTATGAGTGAATACAAATTGTTTGGTCACAGGGCTTAGTTAATTGGATCCAAGTAATAACACGTAACAGTAAAAGTGAACTCGTAACGAATGAAATTCTCAAGATTGATAGCTACTATGCGACTACGAACAGTAAATAACATGATCGAACAAATAAAGCATAAAGAAAATAAGGAGCAAATAAAAGATATTAACAACGAAACTGAAATCTGGAATGGCTGAAAATTATTAACTATTGTTTGAAAAAAAACAAAGAAAACAATTCAAAATCGATACTAAGCTACAAGGAAAGTAAAGTAACTGAAATTGTAACTAGCAGAGCAAACTAACTAAGGAACAGACGGAAATTCTACCTAAGCAAAAGGTAAGACGAAAACAAGAAAAGCTTGATGGCTTGAGTTTCTGGAGTTGTGTGTGTGTGATGTCTTCTGTCGATGCTTCTATTTATATTGGCTGCTTTGTGACTTGAATTGATCTCTTGACTCTTTGAAGTTGAGTGGAATTCGGCCTCCTCTTGGCTTAATGACTCTATCTTGATTTGGCTCCAATGCTTATCGCCGGCTGCCTTGACATTGGACTCCATCTTGATCAGCCTTGATGATCGCTATCAACGGCTGGAACTAATCTTGAAGCAAACTAACTTGGGTTAAACTCTCCTTATCGGCTGGCGTGAACTTCAAGTCAATTGAAATACTAACTTTATCAAATTTCATCTTTATCGCTTATCGACCTCTCTGACTATTGATTAATATATTTCCAAGTTGCTGAGTCCAAGTTGGAAACTGACTCGTATGATTTGAACAACTGGCCGATGGGCTTTTAGACAATAAATCTTCTTTTGAATTGATGACTACTGGCCAGCCGATAACCAACGACCTAACTTTCGAAACCTTCTATCGGCCTAGTTTTTTGTCTGACTTGTCTTGGACCAAATGAACTGTCGAATTATTCATCGGCCAACATGTTTAGTCATCAGCTCATTCGTTCTTTGAGCGGCTTATTAAAATTTGAAGTCACTCAATGACTATCTGCACATTAGCTATGTCTGAGTGGACATGCAAATGTGGGTACAAACAACTCCTGAGCAAAATGGAGTTGCAGAGAGAAGAAATAGAACATTTATGAATATGATGAGGTGTATGATGTGCACCTCAGGTCTTCCAAGGATATTGTGTGGAGAGGCACTTAAAACATCGACCTATCTGACAAATAGAACACCTAGCAAAGTTGTTGTTAAGACTCCTTTTGAGCTGTGGAAGAATAGAAAACCAAGTGTACTACACACACTCGTTTAGGGCTGTAAGGTAGAGGCTAGGCCATACAATCCTCAAGAGTCCAAGCTTGATTCAAAAACCATTTCAACCTTTTTTGTTGGCTATCCAGAGAACTCAAAAGGCTTTAGATTTTACTGTCCATCACAGACAACTAGAGTTGTCGAAACAAATAAAGTTGTGTTCATTGATGAAGTAAATTTTGCTAACAAGTTTGAAGATTTTGAGTTTGATGAGTTAGTTGAGAGTGAGCCTACTGTGGTTGATAAGTCTATTTCAGAACCAGTAGTTGTTTTAGCTGATTTTGATACTGAAACTGCACCTGCAACTCAAAACCATGTCAAAGTAGATATTGCAAATGCACCAATAGTTCAAGAACCTGAAAATGTGCAGCCACCCCCACCTCAACCTAATCTTAGAAGATCACAGGGAGAAAGAAGGTCAACTTTGGATGCATTAGCTGCAGATTTTCATGTTTATTTATAGAAGGCAGATTTTGACATTGGTTTTCAGGTAGGCCATTGAAAGTGAAAGTTCTCACCAATGGGAGGAGGCTATGGTTTATGAATTAAAGTCTATGCATGTCAACAAGGTGTGGACACTTATTGAACAACCAGAGAATCACAAAGTAATAGGCTGCAAATGGGTATTTAATACCAGAACCAATTCTGATGGGAGTATAGAGAGGTTTAAAGCCAGGCTAGTGGCTACAGGCTTTACACAGCAAAAGGGCATTGACTCTAATGAAACATTTTCTCCTGTTTCAACAAAGGATGCCTTTAGAGTTGTCATGGCTTTAGTTGCTCAATATGACATGGAGCTACACCAAATGGATGTCAAGATTGCTTTCTTGAATGGTGAGCTTGAGGAATAAATTTATATGAAGCAACCTAAGGGCTTCATTGAACCAGAAACTAAAAAGATAGTGGGTAGGCTAAATAGGTCCATCTATGGATTAAAACAAGCGTCAAGGAGTGGTATTTGAAGTTTGATGCAGTGGTAAGTGATTTTGGTTTCTAAGAAAATCAAGTGGATGAGTGTGTGCACATGAAGACAGGAGGGAAAGATTTTATTTTTCTGATTTTGTATGTTGATGACATTTTGCTTGCAAGCACTAGTTTGAAATTGCTGAAAAACACCAAAGGGTTCTTGTTAAAGAAGGTTGATATGAAAGACTTAGGTGAGGTAGGTTATGTGCTTGGTATAGAGATTAAAAGAGATAGAGCAAGGCATTTGCTTGGACTGTCGCAACAGGGCTATATCAATAAGGTGCTGAAAAGGTTTGATATGCAAAACTGTGCAAGTGGTGAGGTGCCTATTGTTAGCCAAAAAGCCACCCTCAAGTATAAGGGGTACAAGTAATATAGGGATTTAAGAAAGGTTGTCGAACCCACGAGGATTGGATTCCTTTCACTAGCTAGGGTGTTAACCTAAGGAGAGCTAGATTATGCAAATGTACAATCACAAACCTAAATTCACAAGGAAATCTAGGCTCATGGTGAGTATGTGCATTGTGGTGATAGTGAAATTGTTTGTTGGATAGAGTAGTGAACCAATTAAATTAAATGCTCCAATGTAAACTAAATTACTCTAAACTAAACTAGTAATATAATGGATGAAGTTAGGGGTTGGATTGTCTACCACTAACCTCCCTTTCAAGTATTGAAATTCAAATACAAGTGATGATATTCTAATTTTCCAATTACCCTCTTTGCATCCGGATAAGACTACAAAGGCTTAAACTCCTTTAATGTTATCAATTCCAACCGGATAAGTCTAGAATTAACTACCTAATAACAAATCCTATTACCGGTTAAGTCTCAATTCATTGTCCCTAGATGCATAAAGCTTTGAGTTTAGATAATCATGCAAGCAAACCAATCCTAGATCTAGGTGATTTTAACTTACAACCTTCACATGCACATAGAGGATGCTATCATGCTATCAATGCTCAAGGTTAACTACTCCCTAAACATTTTTTCATGAGATGACAAACACAACACATTCAAAGTAGTTAAGTTTGAATGAATGCATTCACTTCTTGAATTAGCATATGAAATGAAAATAACAAATAACTTCAAATGTAAATTAAAATATCAATTCATACAAGTTTGGCTAGGGCTTTCAACCCTAGCCCCAACAAAGTAACTACTCACTCATAGTCATACAAATTGGCATCAAATCTATAAAGTAAATCAAGGTAAATTAAAGAGTTAAGGGAAGAAAGAACTAGTTGAAGCTTGAAAAATCAATGGGTAGTTTCTCCTTCATTTTTCTCCTTCAATGCTCCTTGAATCCTCCTTGATGGTGGAATGGATGGATAATGAACTTCTTGATGGTGATGATGAATGGAATGGTGATGAAGATATGATGATCCTTTGGCTAACTTTGAGTGGTGGTGATGAAGTTTATGGTGGTGGAAGATGGTAGTTGTGGTGGTGATGATGGAGGAGATGGAGTAGATTGGGTATTGTGGGTTTGGATTTTGGGAGGTGGATATGGAGGTTTTGTGAAGGAGATGAAGAGAGAAAGAAGATGTAATGGATGAAGGAATTCGTTCCCTATGAGTGTGATGAAGGGATGTTTATATAGAGAAGAGAAAGAGGAGTATGATAGTGGAAATAATAATGAAAGTGGAATAAATGAGATGGAATATGATAGTGGAAGTATGGAGGTGGAGTATGGATATTATGGGTTCACTTTCTGCTCCTTTATTCCTTCAATTATATCTCCACCAAGAATTCAGAATGGGCCTCTGACTTCTTCATATAAAATGTTCCTCCATGAGTTGAGATCATCCTGGTAAAATTTTAGAGTTAAATTCACTGTGGTTCGGCCGTAAATGCTTCTGAAATACGTACAGGTCAGGTTTTCCAGTTTTTGTTTTTCAAAAAATTGGACTGACTTTTTGAAGGTTTTCCACTCAAAACTAGCTCTGGAACTCTTCATAACAAATGATCCTTGGGATGTCTAGGATGAAACTGGAAAGTTTCAACTCATTCGGAATTCGTTTGGTCAAGCGGCTACCCCTCCTTTCTTGTCTAGCTCACTTTCTCCTCTCCATTATTTCCTAACATGATAAGGAAAACATAATAAATATATATAAATAAACACAAAGGTTAAGCAAAAGTACAAGATTAGGGAAATAATGAAATTGGATTAGTCAACATTAAATTTGGACTTTAAAACAAGTAATTTCCATGTTTTAGGGGACAAATATGTATATGAATTATGATCCAACACCTATGTCAAAGGGTGATAAATTGACTAAGAACAATGCCCTCAGAATGGGATTGAAAGAGAGACTATGAAGACTAAGCCTTATGCACAGCTTGTAGGTAGTTTGATGTATGCACAAGTGTGCACTAAACCTGACCTGGCCTATGCAGCAGGCATTTTTTCAAGATTTCAGTCCAATCCAGGCCCTGAGTATTGGATAGCAGGCAAGAAGGTTTGGAGGTACCTTCAGAGAACCAAAGATCATCTATTAGTGTATAGAATAGTCAAGGAACTTGAGGTTGTAGGCTATTTTGATTCTGATTTTGCCAGTTACTTTCCTTCCTCTAAAAAGTCGACCTTGGGTTATGTTTTCACACTTGCAGGAGGAGCCATTGCTTGGATAAGTATCAAGCAAACCCTAATTGCCACTTCTACAATGCATGCAGAATTCATAGCAATTTATGAAGCTGTTTGTGAGGGGCTGTGGTTAAAGAATTTTTTGGTTCAGACTAAGGTAGTTGACAACATCATTTCAAAACCAATGAAATTTTATTGTGACAACTCAGCTGCAGTGTTCTTTACTAGGAATAATGAGAGGTCTATTGTTTCTGTGTGAGAATACGGAACGGGAACTAAGTATGAGGCAAGGTAGAGAGGGAGAGAGAAATGACACAAGCATGTATAGTGGTTCACCTTGTCCTTGAGGCAAGGCTACGTCCACTTAGAAGTTCCACTATGAGTGAGGCCAAGTAGCCTTTGTAGTGATACAAGTATGGGGATCATGGATCCATCCCTTTCCAAGAAGGGGAGGACTTCCTCTTATAGCTAAAGGAAGTCTCATTCTATTCTATATTTCCGATGTGGGACAATATGTGTCTATTTCTTTCTCTTGAAGCCTTTTGGAGAGCATAGGAGGATGGCCTCCCGTCTAGATACCGGCCGACCTCCACCATAGTGAGGTAGCTCGGGTGTAGGTCTACCGGAGGCATGTTGTAGGCGGGACTAACCATGTCGCGGGGGCCACCTCCGAGGTTGTTGCTTATACTTGGCGGTATGTGATATAGGCGGTATGTACATTTACTAACTCCAAACACATAGACCTTAAGTATTACAGTGTGAGAGAAAGAATCAAGCATAGGGAAATTGAAGTTTTGAAGATTTGAACTCTTTTCCAGTCGGCTGATCCTTTCACCTTGGCGATGACAGTGGCTGCATTCAAACAGCATGCTATAGAAATTGGAGTTTTATCAAGCTTAGATGCTTGAAACCAGTGGGAGTGTTACATTTGAATAAGACTTATGGTTTTTTGTGTTGTTATTTTCTGAAAATTTTCTCATTATACCGAATTATAACTTTTAATTGAGAAATTGGAGTGCAATGAAATTATGTTTTCATTTCGATTTGCAGCCTTACTGAGTGACACATATACTAAGGTTCATGTTTTGGTTGATTAAATATGATATGGCTATCTGAATGTCATTCTCAATGTTCTATTATATTGCTGCAATGTGTACCTGTTCTATCTTGCTTACAGGTTATTAAAGTGAGTACATGAGGGAAAATTTTCCAACTGGAAGTTTTGTACTCGAGTTCATGCATACAGAACCTTAAAGAGGACCATCTCATGTGAAATGCGAAATTGATACTTGTAGTTACTGTGTTTAGTTAACTAAACACAGTTTGTCTCTTAACTCTGTGTTATTTCAGCATTTTGACAGTTCATGTTATAAGTCTATAAAGCTTGTTATTTATCTCACTGCGCACTAAAGAATGTTATTATACCTGAGACATTATGACTTCTTGTTATAGAAACCATTCCCAGTCCAAGTGGGAGAATGTTAGGGTAAAGCATAACAACTGTTATACAAAAGCAGGATAAACAACATGAGATATATGATAAACTTAAACTTGGTAATATCTATTTAATATATTCTGTTTAGATAAATACAAGAGGGTTATGCATTTTTTTTTTAATACCCTTAGCCCACCACACCCTTACATATGTCATTGATAATCAAACCCATGACTTTTACAATGTTGGAATTATAACTAACCAACAGGTCACAGCTGACCGACAAGAGGGTTATGCATTTATCTTGTATAACAATATAAATGAAGATATATGCAATAGAGTTGGATTGAAACTCTTACTCCTTGATGGGACTGAACTTAGAGTGATTCACTTCTCTTTATAAATAGGAGTCCCTGTGTTCACTCTATATACGCTGAAAATATAGCAGCAACACCCTCTAGCATTTCACATATTGAGTGCTTCACAGGAAGCTTTTTATTGAGTTCCTCATTCCAGCTTCTGCTCATTTCCATATGGCTCTTCAAGAACAAGGTTGGCATTTTAAGTCTCTTGATCATGCTTATATCAACGTGTATCTGATATGTTCTGGTGTATGTTCATTGATATGTAAATGACATGTTTGAATGTGTTTCTGTTGTTAATGATTGATTGTATATTCTGTGGCAACACCGAGAAGATTCAAGGGGATTGAAACGAAGCCAATAGCTGCCATGGTTGAATTTTCAAAGCAGTGCCTTAAAGCTTCATGAAGAAGGAAAAGCCTGATTGAGGCTTAATGAGGTTAGCTGAGACCTATCAGTAAACCATCAAAGTTTGGTTTTGGAAACTCACTGTGATCAAGCTAATTCATCCAAAATACATGAGTTTGATCATTAACATACAAGGTGTTGTAATATAAATGTCTATATCATGTGGAGTTGAAGCTATGATCATTGAAGCCACTACAAGCATGGCAGCTCTCATAATTGCAGCAACCATGTGGAGTTGCAGCTATGATCATTGAAGCCACTACAAGCATGGCAGCTCTCATAATTGCAGCAACCATGTGGAGTTGCAGCTATGATCATTGAAGGCACTATAATGGACTTCTTACCATAGCATTCACACTAGCTTTGTATTCCTATATAAACCCTCCATTGTGAGATGAATAAACACTTGAATCTCCATCCTTCTCTGCATCTAAACTCTCTCTCTCTCAAGTTCTTCCAAACAAAGCTCTCTCCATTTTCTGAAACAGTTTTATGTTCGTTTTACAACACGTTATCAGCACGACTAGCTCTACGATTCGGATTGCAGATTGACAAGAGGAGAGGTGAATAACTCTTGGGTTGCAGAGAAGAGGCAGTTCATCATTCAATCAACTTCACTTTACCAGCTCTACAACCAAGTAGGTTTTTCCAAACAAAAACCGATTTTGCTGTTTCATTTTACCTACTGTTCTCTGTGTTCCAGTGTTTATTTGAAATAGTAAATCAACTCCAAAACTCACCAAATTTTGTATGCTGGAGCCCCTGTGTGTTTACTGCATCTCTGTAAATTTTCATATTTTTCTGGGTAGTTTTGCTTAGTGTTTCAGTTCGTCTTTCGACTGTTGTTCAGTAGGAACTGCAGTCATGATTTATGACTTTTGTTGAAGCATCTAGTTTAACCTAATCCTCTATGAGAGACACTTATTTCTCTTGCACTATAATTGGCATAATTGAATGAGAAAAAGGAAAATCAGTAGCTTTTAATTTAGCTATCAACTTCTTCAGTTCATGTATATTGTGGCAAATATTCATATATACTTGTTTGGACTTTGTGATAATGATACATCTTTCCTTCATTATTTATTATGATAATGCTTTGTGGTGTTACCTGCTCATATTAAATTTAAATATTTTACCCGCTTAAATTCTTTGCATTAGAATATATATGTACGGAATGCAGGTACTTAATGAACCAGAAGTTCACACATAAATATTGAACAAGAAGTTCATACATAAATATTGAACAAGAAGTTCATACATAAATATTGAACCAGAAGTTCACACGTATCGAACCCGTAGTTTCGATAACATTGAAAGGTTATGAATCTTTCCAAGTAGGCGCACCCAATTCGATGCGATGTCTAGGCAAGATACAATGAGGCTGTGTACTTAAGAGAGCCTCGCTCCACCCAAACCTCATACTCTTATCTGGTCGTATTTAATTGGAGTTACCAAAAGGGTTGAGTAATAATATTTCACATGTATCGAACCTGTAGCTTCGATAATACCATATAAGGAACTTGAAGTTTCCTCCACAAATTCACTATACATGTTTAATCCGATTTTTCATACCATGTTATAGAACCTGAAGTTCTTATTGATTGCTTATGGAAGTTATTACCCATAGCACTAACTATTGTCCTTTTTAAATCCTTGTAGAGAATGTCAAATCTCAACAAGCTTGACTTTGTCGCTTTGGAAGTTTCCGGAAGGAACTATCTCAAGTGGACCCAAGATGTCAAGCTTCATCTGACTGCAAATAAGATGAGATCAACGATTATTGCTGACAACATCACCCCTGAAGACATGAAGGCAAGGGCTATGATTTTCATCAGGAAACATATGGAAGAAGCACTCAAGGTGGAATATTTAGCTGAAGAGGACCCACGATCTCTTTGGGTCGCTCTAGAAGAGCGATTCAACCATCAAAGGGCCATCTACTTGCCGGAAGCAAGGCACGATTGGCAGAACATACGTTTCCAAGATTTCAAGACTGTAAATGAGTATAACTCTGAAATCTGCCGGATTCGGTCACTCCTAAAATTCTGTGGAGAAGAGCTCACAGAAGCTGACCTACTGGAGAAAACTTTCTCCACCTTCCCTCCTTCCTATATGGTCCTACAGCAACAATACAGGGAAAGAAACTTTGCTAGATTCTCCGAATTAATCACCATCCTGTTGCTCGCTGAAAAGAACAACAACCTACTTCTGAGGAATGATCAAACAAGGCCCACCGGTACTAGAGCAATTCCTTTGCCTGAAGCAAATACTATTGCCCATCACGAAAATAATCGTGGAAGGAGGAACCGGGGCCGTGGAAGGGGAAGAAGGTTTGAACGTCCAAGGCATGGAAGGAGAAATGGGCCTAGAAATGGCCCATATGATCGTGACCACCCAGGAAATGGCCCAAGGGGTCGAGGAGGACGTGGACAAGGCCCACGTGGTGGAAACCGAAATGGCCAAGTCCGACAAGCTCAAATTAGAGAGAACCCTGGTCCGGCCCGTCGCCCTCAAAATCAGCATAATCTATGTTATAGATGTGGAGGCACTGACCATTGGTCCCGCACCTGTCGTGCAACAGATGAAGAGATAGGAGAGTATCACGCCAGACGCGGAACTCGAGAGGCCAACCTTGTGGAAGAGTCAGTCCCTATGGATACCACCTTGGAGATTACTGATTTCCAAGCAGCCAATGGATACATCGAGGATTGAAAACTCGAGGACATGGGCATAATAGGCACTTGTGCCATATCTATGTTATTGTTATGAATAATGCTTTCTATTTTTCAGATTATCTTTGGTGATTTTTGGAATATTAGTTTTACATAATTTGGTTATGCTTGGATGTTTAATTCAATAAAGTTATTTATTTTCATACATGTGATCCATTGAGTTAAATATGTGAATAGGCATGTCTTGTGAGGAAGTTTGTTGTCTAGCTGATAGTGCTACTACGCACACCATACTCCGAGATAGGAAGTTTTTTTTTAAACTTATTGCCTACTCATACCTCTGTGACAACTATATCAGGTCAATCCAACCTGATAGAGGGCCATGGCAAAGCCCAATTTATGTTGTCCAATGGTACTGAATTTACCATTAATGAGGCCTTATATTCTCCACGTTCCAGAATAACGTTATTGAGTTTTAAGGATATTCGAGCCAACGGTTATCACGTTGAAACCACTGAGGAAAAAGGAGTGGAATATCTTTGCATAACCTCCAATTTGTATGGCCGGAAGCGTACATTGGAGAAGCTAAAATGCCTCTCGAGTGGTCTCTACATGGCTACCATTAGATCAATTGAGGCAAATCACATAACCAGCCAGAAGCTAACCAATTCGAGCAACTACTTGCTTTGGCATGACCGTTTGGGACACCCAGGTCAAAGTATGATGCGCCGTATCCTAAATTCATCCCACGGGCATCCCCTTACCAATAAGGATCTTGTGTACAGTAACACATTATGCCAAGCTTGCTCATTGGGAAAATTAAATATAAGACCATCATATGCAAAGACTGAAAAAGACTCCAACCTTTTTCTACAAAGGATACAAGGGGATATATGTGGACCTATCCAACCACCATGCGGACCATTTAAATATTTCATGGTTTTGGTTGATGCATCGACAAGGTGGTCACATGTTACACTATTGTCCACAAGAAATGCTGCGTTTGCTAAACTCCTTGCCCAGATCATTAAATTAAGGGCTCACCACCCGGATTATCCAATCAAGTCCATAAGACTTGATAATGCCGGAGAGTTTACATCAAAATCTTTTGATGATTATTGCATGTCCCTTGGGATTAATGTTGAGCATCCAGTTCCCTATGTTCACACCCAGAATGGTCTCGCAGAAGCGTTCATTAAAAGATTACAAATGATCGCACGGACCTTGGTAATGCGAACCAAGCTTCCAGTATCTGCGTGGGGCCATGCAATTTTGCATGCAGCCATGTTGGTCCGACTGAGGCCCATTGCCACCCAACCTTATTCCGCGTTATAGTTGGTGACTGGGTACGAACCTGATGTTTCGCACTTACGTGTATTTGGGTGTGCAGTTCTCGTGCCAATTACGCCGCCACAACGTACAAAAATGGGTCCTCAACGAAGGATGGGCATATATATCGGTTATGAATCTCCATCCATTATACGCTTTTTAGAGCCCTTGACAGGCGATCTCTTTACCGCTAGATTTGTGGATTGTCACTTTGATGAGACAGTCTTCCCGCCGTTAGGGGGAGATAAGAACGTTACCGTTCCTGATGAACGACGTGAATTGACGTGGAATGCCCCCACTATGTCTCATCTTGATCCCCGAACCGCACAATGCGATAATGAAGTGCGAAGAATTCTAGATCTACAGAGTGTAGCCCAAAATATGCCAGACGCTTTCTCTGATCTAGCTAAAGTGACGAGATCACATATACCTGCTGCAAATGTGCCTGCAAGAATAGATGTCCCTGTAGGACGCGTTGTCCCGGATGGACGAGGTACGACCATGGCGGCTAACCAGTCACATGTCCCTGCCCAGAAGCGAGGTAGACCACTAGGTTCGAAGGATTCCTATCCCCGGAAGAGGGTAAAACCGGCACAAACGAATCCACTAGACATCGCGATCTCAACTGATCCATCTCACGAGATAATTCCAGATTATGGGTCCGTCCTAGAAGAGACAACGTTGGGGGACGCTCCAACGTCTGAACCCACTCTCGAGAATAGAGAAATCTCTATAAATTATGCATGCTTAAGTGAGATTTGGAATCGGAATGAGATTATCATCGATGATATATTTGTATTCGCGGTAGCTACCGAAATTATAACTAGCGATGACATCGAACCTCGCTCTGTTGATGAATGTCAACGTAGAGACGACTGGCCAAAATGGAAAGAAGCAATCCAGGTCGAATTAGATTCCTTGACAAAGAGAAAAGTGTTCGGACCTGTCGTTCCCACACCTCACCATGTTAAACCTGTAGGATTTAAATGGGTATTTGTAAGGAAGCGTAATGAGGAAAACGAGATTGTAAGATACAAGGCTCGTCTAGTGGCGCAAGGATTCTCTCAACGCCCTGGGATTGATTACGATGAGACATATTCTCCTGTAATGGATGTTATAACGTTCCGCTACCTCATCAGTTTGGCAATTTCCGAAAAACTGAATATGCAGCTAATGGATGTGGTCACAGCTTATCTCTATGGGGATCTTGATACAGAGATATACATGAAAGTTCCTGAAGGACTTAAGATACCCGATACAAATAGTTCTAGACCACGGAACACCCTCTCCATTCGTTTGAGGCGTTCACTTTATGGATTGAAACAATCCGGACGGATGTGGTACAACCGTCTAAGTGAATATTTGATTAGGATGGGATATGTAAACAATGAACTATGCCCATGCGTGTTTATTAAGAAAACAAGTTCTGGATTTGCAATTGTGGCAGTTTATGTCGATGACATGAATCTGATTGGTACTCCTGAAGAGATCAAAGAAACCGCCAAGCACCTGAAGTCTGAATTCGAAATGAAAGATCTTGGGAGAACGAATTACTGCCTCGGCCTGGAGCTTGAGCACCGTGCTGATGGGATTCTGCTTCATCAATCAAACTACATCCAGAAGATGTTAAGACGCTTTAATGAGGATAAAGCGAAACCTTCAAGCACACCCATGGTCATCCGAAGTCTAGACCCTAAGAGAGATCCGTTTCGTCCCGCAGATAATGACGAAGAGATATTGGCACCAGAAGTCCCATATCTAAGTGCAATAGGTGCATTATTGTACTTGACTCAATGCACTAGACCAGAAATTTCATTTTCTGTGAACTTGTTAGCTAGATATAGCTCTGCACCAACACGCCGCCACTGGAATGGTATAAAAGATATTTTTCGTTATCTTAGAGGAACGATTGATATGGGCTTATTTTATCCCTATGCATCAAGAAATGGATCAAACCCCCTTGATCCTCAGAATGATGCTCGCCTTGTTGGATATGCTGATGCAGGCTATCTATCAGACCCATACAAGGCACGTTCCCAAACTGGTTATGTCTTTACCATTGGGAATACCGCAATTTCTTGGAGGTCTACAAAACAGACCCTTGTTGCTACCTCTTCGAATCATGCTGAGATTCTAGCTCTTCACGAAGCAGTACGTGAATGTATATGGTTGAGAGCCATCACAAAGCATGTTCAAAGCACATGTGGCCTGCATTCCACCACTGATGAACCAACCACTATCCACGAGGATAATGCTGCTTGCATCGAGCAAATGAAGACAGGTTTCATCAAAGGAGACAACACCAAACATATTGCACCAAAGTTTTTCTTCAATCAGCAACAACAAGAGCATCAGAAGATTGAGGTCAAGCAGATTCGATCTGAAGACAATCGTGCAGACCTCTTCACTAAGTCACTACCAAAGTCTACATTCCAGAAGCATGTACAAGGTATTGGTCTACGTAAATTATCTGAATTACCTAACATGTAACTTTTAGGGGAAGTTGAAATCAGGGGGAGTATCCAGAAGCATACCCACTTGACCATCGTGTACTCTTTTGTCCTTCGTCCAGGGTTATTTTGTCCCACTGGGTTTTATTACCTGGCAAGGTTTTAACGAGGCACATCTTTAGCATAGTCGCTCCATCCTGAAGATGTTTTGATTCAACATATATGCATTTGCTCATCTTTTCCCTTCGACCACGGGTTTTTCCCACTGGGTTTACCGGGCAAGGTTTTGGTGTAGCAAATCTAAATGCATCCCTCTCGTAGACATACTACCTACTTATGATGCTGATAAGAAGACTCCACTTATCTCCGAAGCTATGATATTGCTACCCCACACTCATGCGCGTTGTGCTCTTTTTCTCCTTCGACCAAGGTTGTTTTTCCCACAGGGTTTTTATTACTTGGCAAGTTTTTTTTTAACGAGGCAACTTAGAAGCGCACGACCTAGACAATACTATTAACATGAAATATCCAAGGGGGAGTGTTGTAATATAAATGTCTATATCATGTGGAGTTGAAGCTATGATCATTGAAGCCACTACAAGCATGGCAGCTCTCATAATTGCAGCAACCATGTGGAGTTGCAGCTATGATCATTGAAGCCACTACAAGCATGGCAGCTCTCATAATTGCAGCAACCATGTGGAGTTGCAGCTATGATCATTGAAGGCACTATAATGGACTTCTTACCATAGCATTCACACTAGCTTTGTATTCCTATATAAACCCTCCATTGTGAGATGAATAAACACTTGAATCTCCATCCTTCTCTGCATCTAAACTCTCTCTCTCTCAAGTTCTTCCAAACAAAGCTCTCTCCATTTTCTGAAACAATTTTATGTTCGTTTTACAACACAAGGCCAATACCCGTGGCCTTTTTATCATTTTTAAGCTTGGAAGCATCTCTTTTTATCTTAAAATATTTGACATGAGTTGGAAGCAGAGATTGCAAAGACCTATTCTTCGTCGACAGATTGCATATGACCTAGAAAAGTGGTTATAACTGATCATGCACATCAAGTTGTCAACATAACTGCCAAGCTGCAATTTTATCGTGAAGGTGGAAGTTCATCAGAGATAGTTTATAGCATCTGCGATCAAAGTCCCATGTACTCATGTTTCTTACATGGTTATCAGTTGAGAGTAAAATATGCCACTATTTGAATTGTCTAGCTACCTCACTGCTCGTCAAGGTAACTTAATGACATTCAAGCTTCATGGCCTATTTGGAGGCCTATACATGATCGGCTAAGTGTTCTCAGTTTGTACTTATCAGTTAAGCCAATGCAAGTGGCTTGGAAGTATAACAGCTAAGTCGAGACATTTTCCGTCAAGACTGAGACCTATGACTTCAAAGTCTGGGGGAAAATATTTGAGCCAAAATTAACATTTTCCTAATATTTTATCAAATTAATTGACTTTGTATCCTGCGTTCATGTCATCTGATTGCATGAAGTTGAAACAGAACTCATGAGATGAAATAACAATATGATGAATTTTTTCCTTCATAAATGGGTCAACACATAATATTGTGTAGAGTTTCTTCTCTTCTCTAGTATCTGTAGCAACATGTCATTCAAACCTCAAAAGCAAGACCCACAAAATGCAAGTGCTACAAATAGCAATATATATGGAGATATCTGCAAACTTGTTAACTGACCCACAAACTAAACAGCCCCATCAAATCAAAACCTGCCTTTGTATCTGGTGAAAAACCTATCTATGATGTTAGCTTCTTTTTTGTATGCCATAACAAAATAAAGTGGCATAAAATAAATCTTTTAGAAGGATCAGACAATGCAACGGTAAGTTTTGAGGGCACCAACAGCTCCACCACGGTAAGTAATCTTTACCACCTGTCCCTTCTCCAATCCATAGTAGCATGCAAATGCATCGGTTTCCAGCATGAGAGGGAGCTGGGGAAGAAACATAAGAATCAACTGGTTCAGTAATTTAATCAACCAAATTAGAATTGCTGCTTGAATACAAAGAAATAAAGAATCCACTTTAATCATGTCTTCAGCAGAACTTCTACCGTCAATATTTTCATGAAACACACATAAGATAAAGAGGTGGCAAAGTCAGCAAGAACATGATGTAGGATTAGATTTATTCGCACAGCTGCCTATTTTCATCACCCAATTAACAGTCATTGCAATTACTTACTGCAATAACCTTGTGTTTACTACAGCATCAAATTTCACAGCTACACAAAATTGTGGCCCCAAATTCTTCAAGCTCCTTTAGATTAGTTAAGTAAATGCAATCAGTAATATGACAACAAAATCTTTATGGCCTCAAGTTATGTGACAGTTCTACTTAGGATGAGACTATCTTGCTTCTATATTCTGCCCTTCTCCACAGATTTAAATGGAACAAATGCTGGTTATGCCATACATTTCTAGAATAAAAAGGGATGATGGTCAAGTGACACTGCATTCAAATCTGTTTTCTCTTAACTCACAAATACCCTTCCTCAATGACGCTTCATTACCCTATATAACACTGAGAATCCAATTCATTCAGCCAAAAATGGTTTCTAAGAATGCATGTGAAAATAAAGACTGAGTGCAAATTCACTAATTACTTGTAGATTTACTAGTGACCAGCTTTAGGTAAAGTTGCTTTAGGATTGGATGGACTTCCAAAAGAGAAATAAACTTTCCATGCTATAAACAGTCTGTGAGAAAAAAGAGATCATTTGATTGAATTCTATACTCCTAACAAATTGAGTAAAGCACTTCTACAGAAACAACAACCAAGGATCAAGAGGTCACATGAACTCACTTGCTTCCATTTGTTTTACTCATTCAAGACTAAACATTAACAGATTATGGCAAAGAAGTTTGAAACACTGAGAAGATATGGCAAGCCTAAAATATCCCTTGCTGCCCCACCATCAGTTGAAGTAGTGACTGCCCCCTCATATGACATGGAATGTCAGATTCGTTCTACCTTTTAGGTGAGGTAATTATTTCCACTCCCCATTAAATATCATTCTTTATGGGCCAGAAGGAAAGACGGACAGTCCACATGTTCTTATCAAGCATGTACATTAGTGTTCAAGAGACCTCCATACTCAATCAAGACAAACTTAACCATTTAAAGATTATCCTTGAACATAGGAATGATTATGTCAGCAAATAGTTACCTTCTTGTCTTCCAACTTGTACTTCCTTAGCAGATGTTTCTTTTCTTCAGCAGAAAGTATCTCATACTTTGGCTGTAAAACATGCTTTGTAACATTGACCAGCAGTTCAGAGATCTGAAGCAAAATCACAAGTGTTGTGGTAAAATTGAATCTCTTCAGCTAAACAAACAAAAAGAAAGAAAATAAAGGAAAGAAAGCATAGACAGCTGCATTGCTTGTATAAGTTTATACATTAAACTTCCATCTAAATTGATATATCATGAAACTCACGTTGAAGACCATCAATTTAAATAGAACTTTAACTCTTGAAATCTTTATACTTATGAAAGGGAGGAAAAAATAAAAAAATAAAAAATAAAAAAACTTACTAGCTAAAACAATATATTGATCTTCTTTGTTCTCAAGTCATATTTCTACGTAACTAATGATGTTCTGGTAGTTAACCTATCTAGCTAGTAATGTATCTATTTAGTGCTGCAGGACTACTGGTTTGTGCTTTCTACTTGTTCAGTTTATGACACTAGGATTTTGATTCCTCTACTTTGCATATCAAGTTATTCAATCACTGTGACCAGCTCCAATATCTTCCAAAGTCACATATGCAATCCAAGCCATAAGCCAGAATGTTACCAAAAGCGATGTTGAGTTAAAACTAAAAAAAATGACTGAAGGACAGAGGAGCAATATTCAAACAGAAAAGTTCTATATATATTTTTGTTTCAGAGCAAAAGCAGACAAAGGAGCGATCTTGTCAGTTAGGCAAAGTTGTCCTTAGGCCTTTCAACATCTTTACAGTACAATAACGTAGAACAATTATGAGTTAACTTACGTGGAAAGTTTCAACTTTGTAAGGATAGTTTTCCAGTTCTTTTCGAGCATAGGAGTTCATTTTACTTTGCAGGACAAGCATCAGAGAGCTTATATCTTTGTTCAGGAGGTTAGCATAAATGGCACGAACACTCGCCTTTCTGATTTCATCAGTTCCACAGAAGATGACCATAATCTGCAAAGGAAATCGACTTTTAATGCATTACCACTACAACAACCCAAAGTAGACACTTTGGAGTAAATATAAACCAAATATGTGGTGTGGAAAACGAAAAAGAGAATACTTGCATACAATTGCATTAGAAGTATAAAAAAAACATGTAGATAACTATAGATTTCATCAATTCTTGAAGCGCTACATGCCAACAATGTAAAATAATTAGCATTTAGATGACTTCTTAGTGACTAAGCCTCTTCGAACAGAAAAGGAAATTGAGGTTTACATGTCATTTAGCCATATGAAATCCGGTTTACTTTTCGACCAAGCCAGTGTCTAACCAGAGACTGAATTTGATCATTTCATTCATCTCTTGCTCCAACACTCACAATTTTCTTAGAATCATCAGCAAATATCAAGTTTACAAGAGTTCCTTATTTCATTATTTATCCATAGCTATCTCACATCATTATCAATAAATCTATAACAACAAATTTTATCATACAAAGAAACAGGAACTGAGGCTTTGCTCTGTAAAACTATGAATAGAGAGAGAGAGAGAGAAGAGGCACCTTGTTCTTGGAATTGGAGCGGAGAGAGGCGCAGATGGTGAGGCGGTCGAGGTCAGGGTTTTGGCCGAAAACGGTACGGAACTCAGTGAGTGAGCGAGTGAGGTCCGAGTCGGCGACGTTGTAGCCTCGGTCGCTCAGCATCTCCATCACCGTACGACGAGACACGTAGTACCTGTAGCTCTCCAAGCTCCCTCCACCGACGACGTCGTGGCTCGTCATGCATCCCGCCCGGCCTCCTCCACCGCCACCCGAAACGGCGTCGTCCAACACCACGGTATCCATTCTCTCTCTCTCTCTCTCGTCTCTTTGGTTTTGCTTGTGAGAGTCCTCATCAATCAAGTGGGCCGATGGAGGCCCGCCAAAAAGCCCTCAAAAACCCGGCTCGGCCCATAGGCCCGGCCCGCCAAAAGCCAGCTAGGCCCGGCCCGTAAAAGCCCGTAAGCTATTTTATATGTATGTGTGTGTGTGTGTTTATATATATATATATATATATATATATATATATATATATACACACGTGTATGTGTATGTTTATATATATGTGTCATGTGTGTGTGTGTGTGTGTTTACAGGGGCGGATTCACATAGAGCCCAGATTAGGCACTTGCCTAGACTGGGTTTTTGAGTTTACACTGATTTGGTGTAGGCAAGGTATGTGAAAATGGCAGAAATTGGGCAAAATCAAGGCAAAACAAGGTGAATTGGGGAAGAAAATAGCAGAAATTGGGTAAAAACATGGCAAAATCAGGGCAAAATCTTCATAATTGCCTCCAGAATCTATAGCTTCCCTCTAATTTTCCTCTCTTCCCCTCCTGCCATTGTCTTGCCTTACCTGAAAAAAATTTCTGGCTCCGCCCCTGTGTGTTTATATATATATAGATATAGATATGTGTGTGTGTGTGTGTGTTTATATATATATAGATATGTGTGTGTGTGTGTGTGTTTATATATATATAGATATGTGTGTGTGTGTGTGTGTGTGTGTGTTTATATATATATGTGTGTGTGTGTGTGTGTGTGTGTGTGTGTGTGTGTTTATATATATATATATATATGTGTGTGTGTGTGTGTGCGTTTATATATATATGTGTGTGTGGAAGTTCTCATACTTCTATATAGAATATGTGCATATATATTCTAAAAAACAAGTGACAACGGTTAACCAATTCGATCGGATTCGAAAATATGGTAAAATTGGCTAATTTTTTTACCACACTCGTAATTTATTGTAATAATCACATCCAACGGTCGGTTTTTTCATTTTATTTGAATTTATAGAGGTTGCTCTTTGGAGTGTATGATATATAAATATAGGTTTATAAGAGTAACTAAGTTTGACCTATAGTTGATCGAATTCGAAACGAGATCTAAATTGACTGGATTTTTTACAACCACTATAAAACATTACAATCTCTCCATCGAGCGGTTGGTTTCTCCAAATTTATCTTCCACTCTATGGTTGCTTTATAATGGACCTCAACAATTTAAATGCAATATATAAGTCATACAACTTTAGGAGGCAAATTGGTATAGGCCAACATATTTGTAATTAAAATTGAAATTTTTATCTTATGTCCATGCAGATCCATTGACTGAATATTTATATACGTGATGTGAAAAAATAAGCACGTTTCGCGGTCGTCATGTCATCGGTCAACCAAGAAGACATACAAGTGACAACGGTTGACCAATTCGATCGGATTCGAAAATATGGTGAAATTGGCTAAATTTTTTACCACACTCATAATTTATTGTAATAATCACATCCACCGGTCAGTTTTTTCATTTTATTTGAATTTATAGAGGTTGCTCTTTGGAGTGTATGATATATAAATATAGGTTTATAAGAGTAACTAAGTTTGACCTAGTTGATCGAATTCGAAACGAGAACTAAATTGGCTGGATTTTTTACAACCACCATAAAACATTACAATATCTCCATCAAGCGGTTGGTTTCTCCAAATTCATCTTCCACTTCATGGTTGCTTTAGAATTGTCACGCCCCGAATTTTGAATAATTAAATTCAAAATCCGAAACGCGAGAACAAACAATCACAAGAAGACTCAAAGAAAATTTCAAATAAAATAAACAAAGCAATAAATAAACTGAACTCACAATGTCAATACCGACTCGTTCTTTAGAGTCCATACTACATTACAGATAGTTTACAAATTAAACTGAATATCAATTCAACTTGTAACCACTCTCACCAACTCACTACACAGCGGAAGACTACAAGTATGAGCACCCTTCTACACCCACGTGACGGAAAGTCCACCTCAGCTTCGATAACGATCACCAGATATTCTAACCTGCACAATAACCCCTACACCATAGAATAGTGCACCGGGAATGTAAACAACAAACCCGGTAAGCCTTTCAGCCCGTATGAGTAAACTCAAATAAAATGACTCACGTCACTCATGCTTATAATTTCTCAATTCGTGAGATAATTAAAGCAACAATATTTAATTATCACAACAAAAACATCAAGTTTCAAACTAATCAATATCATGCTCAATAATTTCAACCCAACTAAAACCCACATACCCTGACTCTCAATTCATTTTATCTCACTTCCCACAATCTCCAACTATAAAAAAAAACTCCAAATATTTTAAACATTTCACGTCCCCACAATCTATCAGATCTCCCTTCCTTTGCCTCAACGGCACAACCAGGAAAACATACTCATTTCCAATCACTACAGATCACAACCCACAACTATACCCACAATAAGAATTAAGCAAAATCAGTAATCCCTGCATAGAAACTTAGTTCAGGAGATCACATGAAAACAAACAAAAGAAATCATATAAATCCCTGCATAGATTTTAGTTCAGGAATTTACATTAAAACAAACAATACAAAAAGCAGTAATCCCTGCATATAACTTAGTTCAGGAGATTACAATAAAGCAAACAATACAAAAGGCAGTAATCCCTGCATATAACTTAGTTCAGGAGATTACATTAAAACAAACAATTTAAAAGACAGTAATCCCTGCATATAACTTAGTTCAGGAGATTACTTAAAATTCAACAATTAGAAGGAAAATGAAATCAATGAAGAAGTCCAACAACTCACACTAAAGTCAATGATCACCCATCAACTCCAAACTAAAGTGTGAACATCGACTTTGACTAAAGTAGATGATCACCCATCAACTCCAAATAAACACCAGATCCGAAGATCAGAAAACGGTCACCTACAGTGACTCCAGATCCGAAGATCAGCAAACGGTCACCCACAGTGACCCCAGATCCGAAGATCAGTAAACATTTACAAAGAATCCCACATGACTCAAAATGTTACCCCAACTCAATTACTCTTTCAACACGACAAATCAACAAGCCCTTGATATAACGAATTTTCCACAAAGAGTAAACACACAAAACCACATTCTGAATAATTCACAGTTCATACGCACATCACAATGTCACACCATTCATATATATATATTCCACGTAAATATATATATATACGTAATCATTCATGCAGGAATGACCACTAATACCAACTATAGTTTTATAAATTATACTTTTGGAAAATCATTTTATATCAAAACATTGTTTTAACTTACCCATGAACCGTTGTCGATCAAGTTCATATATTTTAAAACAAATAATTTATTTTAATAAATATGATTTTGCATGCTAACAATTAAATCTACTAAATTAAACATAACTAATTTATCAACCGAACACCGTGAGATTTACTCACCTCCAAATCCTGCTGCGTCTTCACACAAAACCAAGATAAGCACCAAATCGTCCAAACTCCACTCACACAATTTCGTCAATCACCTAATCACATCAAGGTCACACTCAATACAACACAAAGCACACAATTCACAATACACAATTATATGACAATCCAACAGTCGGATCCTCATCCGAGATCATCCAACGTCTTTGGAACACATCTACGATCACTATATCAAAACTACAAGTCGATCGGACACCCGAATCCCCACGGATCGAAAACCGATCGAACCGAAAACCCTAAAACTTGGAAAATTCATAACATGCTCATACGATTTCCAAAAATTACAAACTACATATCGAAATGCTCGTATCGACGAGTAGATCGCACTGAGGAGTAGAAACTGCCCTAGAGGTGGCCGGAAGCCGCCGGAAACCACCACCACAGTGGCGGCACCGCCACCAAACCAAAGTCAAAATTTGACAAAACTTCCAACATCAAAGTTCTTCATCTCAACTCCAATTAAAACATTCATAACTACCAAAAAGTCAGAATCAAAGCCATTTGGCCGGAATTTACCTCGCAAGTTCAGAAAACCGATGAACCCTAGAATCCCAATCTTCAAAATTCGACCTCCACACTTTGAATCGTTACAAGCCGCTTGGAGGGAAGCATCTACGTCCTCTGGGCAAGAAAAGCCCTCAAAGAACTCGAGCTATAGTGGCCGAAGGAGGAAGAACCCACGGAGGCGATTTCAACGTCGGCAGCTCCACTTCTCGGCCTTCTACCGCCGTGTACGGTGCTTCCCACGACGAATAACCACCACAGACGTGTAGAGGGGACTGAGAAGAGCAGGATTCCCTTTGGAATCGCTCCGATTGGTGGCCGGACGGTGAAGAAATCGACCGGCGAAGGGAGAGGCCGATCGGGCTCGGGAGAGAGAAAACTTTCCGAAAAGGGAAAGTGGGAATTTTCTGATATTTTCGGATTTTTTTCCTATTTAACCAAAATGAAAACTTTTTCCAACAGCCATAACTTCTTCATACGAACTTCGATTTTCGCGTTCCACATGTCCACGAACTCGTATCGACGCGCTCTACGACTTTCGTGAAGGAAGTTTTCGGATAAATCCAACGTATAAAAAGTCAACCATTGCCAACCCCCTAAAACCATATTCTTCGACTAATAATTCGTCCGAAACACTTCCGCTCCATTCACGAGCCACGAAATCGTACAAACGAACACTTTACTAATTCCCGGAAACCATTAGAAATTAATAACAAATTTCCGAGGTCTTACAAGAATAGACCTCAACAATTTAAATGCAATGTATAAGTCATACAACTTTAGGAGGCAAATTGGTATAGGCCAACGTATTTGTAATTAAAATTGAAAATTTTATGTTATGTCCACACACATCCATTGACTGAATATTTACATACGTGATGTGAAAAAATGAGCACGTTTCGCGGTCGTTATGTCATCGGTCAACCAAGAAGACATACATGTGACAACGGTTGACCAATTCGATCGGATTCGAAAATATGGTGAAATTGGCTAAATTTTTTACCACACTCATAATTTATTGTAATAATCACATCCACCGGTCGGTTTTTTCATTTTATTTGAATTTATAGAGGTTGCTCTTTGGAGTGTATGATATATAAATATAGGTTTATAAGAGTAACTAAATTTGACCTAGTTGATCGAATTCGAAACGAGAATCAAATTAGCTGAATTTTTTACAATCACCATAAAACATTACAATCTCTCAATCGAGCGGTTGATTTCTCTAAATTCATTTTCCACTTCATGGTTGCTTTAAAATGAACCTCAACAATTTAAATGCAATATACAAGTCATACAACTTTTGGAGGCAAATTGATATAGGCAAACTTCTTTGTAATTAAAATTGAAATTTTTATCTTATGTCTACGCACATCCATGGATGGAATATTTACAGACGTGATGTGAAAAAATAGGCACGTTTCGCGGTCGTCATGTCATCGGTCAACCAAGAAAACATATAAGTGACGACGGTTGACTAATTCGATCGGATTCGAAAATATGGTGAAATTGGCTAAATTTTTTACCACGCTCATAATTTATTATAATAATCTCATCCAACGGTCGGTTTTCCCATTTTATTTAAGTTGATAGAGGTTGCTCTTTAGAGTGTATGATATATAAATATAAGTTTATAAAAAATATTATCTTTAAAGATTGCTTAAAACTTACTCCATTCATTTTCCCATACACGTTTAACCTACTTGTACCTTATTCAGTTCATTGCCTAGATTGCTATAATTGTCAACTTTCAATGTATTAATAATAATAATTTGAGACTCGAGATTTGAATTTAAGTTTTCTTGTATATCTTGGGGGGAGTTGAATTATTGAGGAGAGCATGTAGGCTCTTGGAGTTATAGTTGGCAATTATAGAAGCGTTTATTTGTTTTCAAAGGTTTGGTAGCCCATTTTTAGGAGTGATTCTGCCACAATTTTGGTAAAATTTCTCCTAAAATGGGCCTCGTAGGCAAGGTTTCAAATTTCAGTTTCGGTTTCGATTTCGGTACTTCAAATTTAAGGAAATTTCGGAGAAAGTTTAGATTTCGGTGGAAATTTCGGTTAAAAATAAAGAAATCAAATTAATTGCATTTATAAAATGATATTTTTGAATGAAACTTTTACATAGACTAAACTAACCTATAATAAACCTATTTACAATGTAACATCTCTAAAATTATACATTTATAATAGAATTATGATATTTTATATGGACGAGATTGCTAAACTAGTGTTTTTATCTATGTGTATTGATAATGTGTTGTATATTGATAATGTAAATATGATTTACTTTTTTTAATAATTCGAAAATTACAAGGGGGTGGGGTGGGGCACGTAAAACCAAAACCTCGTGAATGAAAATGAATGAGTACAACAAAAGGAAAATAAAAGCTACTACGATGTGGTTCGATCTAGCTGGTTGAACTGCTTTCATTTAGTATCATACAATACTGCTCTCAAGTACATGAATTTTGGAAATGATTTTCGTACTTCATCACATGGTTATTGTATGTGTACGTGTTGTTCCCTTTCCACATGCAATCCATATATCGGATATTGTGGAATTACCTAATATGATGTTACAGTGTATGAAAGCATACAATATTTGAGACGAAGCAAAAAGGAAATCATGTTATGGTTGGAGCATTCAACTTTGCAGCAGATAAAAACAAAAAGGTTTTTTGTTGTATTCAACTTGATTGCAAAAAAAAAAAAATCAAAATTTCATATTTTCTCTATAAAAGTGTGAAGTAAAAATTCATTGTAGGTGACAAAAAAATTTAACAGAAATTTTAGAGAAATTTCGGACAAAATTTCGGTGTGAATTTTTAAATATATATTGTGTGTGTAGATATTTCGGAAATTAAGAATTTCGTGGAAATGTACGGAAAATTTCGGAAAATTTCGGGAAACTTCTGACGGAAATGATATAGCATATGAATTTCGTTTCGGTACTTCAAAATTACGGAAATTTCGACGGAAATTTCGGCAGTTTCGGAGAAATTTAAAACCTTGCTCGTAGGGCCCCTTCAGATTTTATGGTCAAATCTGGAGCGGTCCTGTCATTTGTATCTAAATATTCTGTGCTTTATCCTTGTGTTTTTAGTTTTACATCTTACATATTCTACATCCTCAAAAGGAAAAAAAAAAAATGTACGAGGATTGCTTTAATCTTGTTAACCATGTTGCTCATTGATTATCTCCCAACCGGATCCATGATCTCGGAGAAAATTGCGCCAGTCAACCCTTGGACGGATTCGTTCGCGCCACTACTTTGCTCACTAGAACAAGACCCATCATTGTCCTTGATCAATGCAATCCTATCTTGAACTGTCATTTCAATGCGATCAGTATAGTCCCCATTGTTTTGTTGCATCTTCAATGCAAATTGAAGCTCTCTCACAACATCGTACATTGACAGCTGATTGATCCCATTATCATCCATGCAACGCATTGCGATGGAGACAAATTTATGCAAGCATCTAATTGCAATTTTACCCTTCAAATTTGGGTCAACAATTTCATCAAGTCTCCCATTATCATGACACTTCTTGGCCCATTTAGCTAGGCCGACTCGATCATTGTCCATGGTTGTCACAGCTGGCCTTCCGCACAATACCTCGCACAAAATCATGCCAAATGAGTACACATCAGACTTCTCAGTCAATTGTTGACGTCGATAGTATTCGGGGTCAAGATATCCGAAACTACCCTTCACCTTTGTGCTAATGTGGGTCTTGGAAAGGGTGATTGTGCCATTCTTCGACAACCCAAAATCTGAAACTTTAGCCACCCATTTCTCATCCAATAATATGTTTGTGCTCTTCACATCTCGGTGAATGATGGTACCCATACACGTCGTCGAGTCTTAAAACTTACTCCATTCATTTTCCCATACACGTTTAACCTACTTGTACCTTATTCAGTTCATTGCCTAGATTGCTATTATTGAATGTAGTAACTTTGGCGACGGTATTTACGCCGTCGCAAATAGCAATGGCGACGCCACCAACGACATCGGCGACATTGCCGTCGCCTAGCCATCGCAAATTGGTCATTGGCGACGGCAACAGTGCTGTCGCAAAGTGCATATCATTGATTAAAAAAAAACCTGGCATGCAATTTTGCATACCATATTTTTATTTTTGGGGCAAAAGAAGCCTAATAATAAATTTTATATAAAATGCACCAAAACATGAATACCAGATTCAAATACATATATAGCTGATAACCCTGTTTGATCAATTGAACAACACTTGTCATCAACTAGAGAACAAAAGAAAATAGGGAATGCTTTCTAAGTACTTGGCAAAACACAGTACAACACCTTCTCTAATATTAGTGATGATTTCTGCACATTTCCAATGAGATATTATTGATCGGTGCTGAAGATTGACAACAACAATTTTCTCCAGTTCTTCCACAACATGGTCAAGTTCCTGCCAACGTGCTTTACCAATGGTTGTAGCTGTCAAGTCACTACCATCTCTACCCAGCGTGGTCACTGCACATGATCTCCACCCCTGCAACCAGAAAAATTAAGGGTGGCATTAACAACTAGACCCTTTTTAGGAAGAAAATACATGTAAAATTTGGTCTGTTTCAGAAAGACCTTGATCAGATTCATGACCTCTAGGATAATAGAATCAGCCCTGCTCCACCTCATGGAAGTAAACATCTTATTATTGATCCCATTAGTCGTTCATAGTTACAATTGATGAATATAAAATCTAGAATTCAAAATCTAATTAAAGACTAAGTTGCTGAAGAAAGTAAGGTATTTTCACTCTGTTAAACATATGGACACATTATTATACCTGCACAGTTGCTACTGAAGCCAGCAATGCTTCACATTTATCAAGCATGGCTTTCTCCATTCACTCCCTCCATCTGCTGATATAAATATAAAGTTTCAAACTATTAGGTACATTCTTTTGTGAAACTTAAAGCTCACACAAATGAATTAGTCACTTGTAGATAGGTAAGCAAGGGTCATTACCCACAGAAGATGGAATAACAACTAACCTAACCAAACAAAGGTGAGAAAGTTTAACCAAGTTATCACTACCAAAAACAAAACTGAAGCTTACCCAACCAAATTTTCATACAGTTACACAATTTTGTTCCCATACAAAATAAATCACCACATATTCATACAGATTCAACCATATAATTAAGCGTTGGAGAATTAAATTGGAAGAGGGACTTACCAAAGCAGCGGATGCAGGTCACTCTTGTTGTTGTTGTTGTCGGCCTGACACGATATGCTTCGAGTCTTGAATACAAGTGATATGAAATAGAGAATCTTATTCTGGATTCTGGATTCACTACAAAAAAAAATTGCAATAGCCACGGCCTGTCCCCGTCGCAAAAGGCTCTTTTGCCGTGGCAAAAGAGCATTGGTGACGGCTCTGCGACGGCAATTCTTCCGACGCCGTTGGTGGCGTCGCCAATGGTATTTGCCACGGCAATTCGCCGTTGCAAGACTATTAGCGAATGCAAAACGTTTGCCGTCGCAAGAATTTTGCTACTGAAAAATGCCGTCGCAAATACCAATGGCGACCCCACCAATCGCTTCTGAAGTTTTTTGCCGTCACCAAAAGTCGTTTGCCACGGCAAAAATGCCGTCGCAAAAAAATTATTTATGAATAAAAAAAAAAATCTGGCATGCATTTGCATGCCATTTTTTTTTTTTTTTAGATAAAAGCTATACAAAAAGGAATGCAACTTATACAAAAGGGAATGATATATTCATGAATGTTACAAAAGGAATGAAGCTTCTACGAAAGTTTACAAGCACCTAATGAAGACAACCAAGAGTAACACTTAACAAAAATTCCAATATTGCACTATCAGAATATGTGCAATAACATTGAAACTCAGTCCATTGCTCTATCACTGCTTGAATATGGATTCCCTTCTTCTCCTAAAGACTCCCTCCGAATTTCATGGTCACTAGTTGCAACTGGAGCCTAAGACATCAGGGAAAAAAAAAAGACAGATATATCATGTACGGCTTTGCATATCACCCTTTTTCAATGTTACACCATAACCCAATTCCAATAATTAATATCGAAGGTTGCACCATTCTTTATAATCATATTATATAAGAGAAGGGCAGTATGAGAGGAAATTTCAATGCGTCATCAAAGCTAGTGTTTCTTTTACAAGTTGATACTAGTACGTATATTCATCATTGATAAATTAACAAAGGTATGTGAACAACAGTAAAGGGCAAACAGATCACATAAATATTGGCAATAATGCATCACTTGAAACAATTGTAGGACCGAGTACACATATAATCATAATAGAACATTATGATCCACCTGCCTGCTGTACACATACAGAACTAAAAAAAGTGACCTACTTAAACAAGGAAAAATCTCCCACTAAAAAGACCTTTATACAAAACCAACATATGACCTATATATGGACTTTTGTAGAAGTATGAATTCTAGACGAGTTGTGAGGAACAAGTGGTAGTTTTTTTGAAATAAGAAACCATTTCATATGATATACTTCGGAAAACAAAATAGATGAACTTGATTAACTGGAAGGATTACGTTGCTGTACCTGCTCAATAACCTCTTCAGGGCTCGCCCATTTCACTCTGTAAACTCTGCATCCGCTTCCCCAGTAGTTAAGTTGATCTCAGTCTCATCATTTGTGATTCTCATAAGAAACCTGTCCATGATCAAAATTCATTATCAGCCAAAAAAAACTTATCTCTCACCTACAACCATTCAAATACCTTTGTATGCAGACATGGCTTATAGATAAAGTTAGACATTTAAGTAAGCAAAGGAAGTAAATTCTAACACCTCAAAGATGGCATCAAACAAGTTTAATTTATTCATAACTTCACTGAGAGAGGAAGCCTGAACATAACATAGAAAGGTACTTCATGTTTCATAGGTTATCGGATGTGACTAAAGCCATAGAAACCTAAATGATCTATATCACACAAGGATAAACAGCAGAGTACATATAAAGAAATTAAAGAACATAACAACTTGGGAACATGTTTCATAATGGCAGAAATGAGTTGGCTGCAGACATTTATCGTTATAATACACACAGAAGCAGAGAAAGGAGTTTTGACAGACAAGTTACGAGCTTAAAAAGGTAGGTCTTATATAAAGTGTGTGCATCATTGCCATTAATAAGAACAACATGCCATTAATTGTCAGCAGATATTACCCCAATCTCTTGTTGTAGTTCCCTAACAGCTGCTGATTTGGGTTCTTCGCCATCTTCAATACCGCCCTGAGATTGAAAACCAAAAATTAATTACCAAAGTTCACACAACTAAGCCTAACTCAAAGAATTCGACCAAAATAGCAGAACTGAGACCTGCTCACAAAGACTCAAACAAGGGCTACAATAGATTCCTCAAGGGCTCCTCCATTGAAAGCCCTACACACGTACACTGCAAGTTCAAACAAAATTAGAGCCCTATTCC
>NC_084825.1:6347959-6497455 GCF_958449725.1 Rosa rugosa
TTTTGGCGGGCCGGGTTTTTGCGGGCCTCCATCGGCCCACCAAGGCGGGCTTTTGCGGGTTTTTTGAAGGGCCGGGCCGGGCCAAAAGCCCTGCGGGCCGGTGGGCCTCCATCGGCCCACTTGATCCGCGGGCTTTTTGATGAGGCCTACAAATAAACAACTAATCATCTTCAGTTATAACTAGAAATAATAAATAGTAGGAGATCAACTTTTTCTCCACTGTCAAATGGAACAAAGATATCATACTAAAATATAAAGAATCCCAATATAATCCTTCAGTAATACCACACTGTCCAATCCCAAAGTGATACCGAAAAGAATATGTCAAAGCAGAGAACTCATCACTACCAGTCCTAACATGGAACAGTATTCATGAATTACAGAATTTCAGATCTTTTGGTGTAAAAGGAAAAAGCAACCCAACATGAAACAGAGAAACCACTCACCAATATTGTAATAGCATCTGCAGTGCTTTCACTCTTAAGTTCTTCTTCAATGGAACTCTCTGATGAGAGAGATAGTGTTAAGTTTTTGGATTGCACCATTTGCAACAGCTCATCCTATCACAAATGCAATACAAATCTTAGACTTCAAAACAATAAATTATCTATTTTCATACTGAACAACCAGGAAAAAACAATTACACAAAGCTAAACTATAACTGAATTACAGAGAGGTAAACCTTTGCCAGCTCAATAAAGGCCTTCTCCCATGCCACTGCTCTTTCAATTTCATTCCCCTCTTTATTATAGCATTGTTTACAGGATAAGTAATTATAAATGCTGATGCCTGTTTTGGAAATATCAAAACGTTTATCAAAGACTCCAAGACTCAATCTTGCTTTCAACTTGAAATGATTTAAAATACACTCAAGTTCAGGGAAAAAAAAATAGGAAAAAAGAAAGGATAAAATCATTACCTCGGAATAGTTTTTCCCAGAGAAACCACCTAAAGCAGTGCTGGGATCAAGAGGAGCTTTATCTGTGCTTTCTTATTTTTCTGAAAATTTATGAGAAACTAGACAGTACAGGTCAAGCATACAACTGATAGCAAAAAACATATTCTAGATCAAACAGTAAGAGCAGTAACAGATGTGCAGATGGACAAAATATTTGAAATTAGACAAGCCAAGTGAAAATCAAATGAATCATGCCAAACGAGATTCATAAAGCCTTTAAATCAAATTTGGAATCCGAACAGCTGAACTCATCAAACAATTATCATACAACCCTAAATCAGAAAAAATACGAACAAAAAGAAAAAAGAAACCAAATCTAGAATATGGATTAGAAACCCTAGATTAGATAGATACCATAGATCGGCGAGATAGATTCGCAGGTAGCTGAGAGGCTGGTCAAATGCCCACTAAATTGAGTATGAGATCTTGCCGTTCAGGAGGTTCCGGTCGAAATGTTAGATATGGAATTTCAGCTGCAGGAACATGATAATGACGGCATGGCGGTGGTCGATCGTCCCGGCGATGACTCGTTGCGGTGAAGTGGACGGCGAAGACGCTTATGATGGATTCCACGGTCATGGTGATATGGATGATGCTTCGGGTTATGGCGATGGAGGGAGAGGAAAGAAAAGAAGAGAGAGAGAGAGAGAGAGAGGAATTGAGAGGGAGTGAAGTTTTTCTCTCTTTCGTTGGTCAGAGTTTCATAGAGATAAGATAAAATTTTGCTACTCTCTAGTCTCTGCTGTCTCATGCCTTCACACGACGGCAGTCGGTTGCAGTAGCCGTATATTAGTGTTTTGCTACCCTTATTGCCACGGCACGTCAATTATGTCGCATAGTTCTTATATTCTTACGACGGCGGAAGCTTGCCGAAGTTAAAGCATCAGCAATGGCGACGGCAAATGCTTGCCGATGCAAACTGCCGTGGCGGTTGCAATTCTTTTTTGTAGTGATTCTTTTCGCAACAATTTACAAAACTGTCTTTTGGCTCCACTCCTATACAATCTGCAGTCCTCAAACACAAAGTTACAGAAAATCCTTCTTCACCATACTTCCCGACAATACCAGCCTTCTTGGTTCTCTTTGTCTGTATAGCAAATCAGGAATCAAGGCATCAGACCCACGATCATCTTAATGGTTTAGAAAAATAAAAGCAAAAATATTAGCAGCATCGAAAACCCTGTGTAACCCACATGAAGTTCCATTTCTTAAGGATTAAAGTAACCCAATACTTGTTTTTGCGCCTCACATACAAAGTAGTAAAGAGGAGAAATACTATAGAGCATATGCTTGTTACAATAATTACAAACAAGCAAAAGAGAGGTTTTGTCTTGACTTTTGATTAGTTTAAGGTCAGAGTGCAAACCAAACACAAATCAACTCACTTGCTTATGAGATAATGCATTTATCTAGAAAGCCTATCTTGTTTTTGGCATGAATATATCTAAACCTAACATATTTGCAAGTAATACTTCTCATGAAACAATATCCGTACGTACAGAAAGAACAAAGCGTGTGTGTGTTATATATTGCTGACACGATAAAGTATGTTCTAACTATTTTAGATGTATAGATGGATCTTTAGCTTGCCAACTGAAGAAACAATTAGTGACCTAACCAAATAGGGATCCCCTTCGGTGCGTTAACGCACCGATACATTAAAAAAGATGCCATTTGGTGACCGGTACCAACCAGTTGCACCGGTTGTGAGAATTTGAATTTCCCAAGCGCCTCGACTGTCGCGCCCACTCACTCCTTTCATCGTCTTCTCCGTCAAGAGGCTCTCACAACTCGATCGTCCTCCATCTCTGGTTTCTCTCTCCCTTTCTCCAAATCTGAAATCCCTCCACATCCTCTTCCTAAACCCTAAATCAGAAATCCCTCTTCTCTGGTTCCTCTCACTATTAGAAATCCCTCTTCTCTGGTTCCTCTCACTCTCCCCCATCTCCGAAATCCCTCAGAAATCCCTCAAATCCCTAACCCTCATCCCTAACCGTCATTCTTCTCTCGTTCCTCTCTCTCTTTCTCCATCTCCGAAATCACTCGGACCAAACATGCCGCCGAAGGTCTACACAAAGAAGGCACCCAAAAGGGCAAAACCGAGCAGCTCCAGTAACTCTGATGGAGGTGCCCGAAAGAGTTCTCGAATGGCGGCCCCTAAACCGAGCAGCTCCACAACGATCTCCGATGGACGCCCCCGAAAGAGTACTCGAATTGCCGCCTCTAAAGCATCGGCTTCGGCGACGGTCTCTGAGGTCTCGAACCAAAATTCTCCAATTTTGGAGTCCGCAAAGAAAGCTTCTGTTAATGGCACCGAAGCGGTGGTTGAGGTACCTAAACTGAAACCTACTTCCGATGAAGCGGTAATTGAGGCACCGAAACCTACTTTCGATGAACCGGTGGTTGAGGTGGAGAAACCTCCTTCCAATGATACGCGGTCGCGAAAAGAGAAGGCACCAGAGGATTTAGAGTTGTCTGCCTCACCTGCCGAAGCCAAAGAGGTGAAGGATCGAAAGAAGCTCATCATGAAGAAGAAAGCCTCCGGTCGTTCCATGAGCTTTTTGAACTACCTGTAAGTATTCAAACTTCCATCTAATTGGTAATTTTGGACTGAATGACTCAAGTTATGTGACATTGTTAGATTGAGTGCAGGAACATTCAACACAAACAAATCAATCCCCCAAAACTAAACCATGATGTGAGTATTGGATGAAATTACATGCTCGTTTTGCAATTACACGTAATACTAACTGGGATTCCTACTAATTTAACCAATTGCTTATGTTTCAGTTTCGAGTTGAGATATCTCAAAAATGGAAAGAGCTTCCAGCTGAAGAGAAGGAACAGTATGTAGTGACTGATCGATGTGGTCAGTCATCAGTTTCTGAGGAAGAGTTGCTTGAGTTGGTTCGGATTGATACCCGTTGCTCTCCAGACCGCTTCAGGTCTTTGGTTGCAGACTTTAGCGATGAGAAAAAGGCAGCCTGTTCAGCAATTGGATTTGATGTGTTGTTGAAGATGTCAGGAAGGAAAATTCACCACTCTATGTTGCGTGTCCTTGTGGACTCCGTAGACCCCAATGCATGTACTATAACTATGCACGGAAAGAAGATTGAAATGGATGCAAGTGACTTTGAAAATGTGATGGGGTTGAAGAATGCTGGGTCCGAGGTCGACTTTAAAGGTTCCACTAATGATCACCCTGAGTTGATGGCGATAATAAACTCCTTGTGTGGGAAGGATAAGAAGATCAGTTTAAGGGACGTGCAGAACTACCTGAAGGATACAGAAGAAGTTGACAACAAGTTCAAGCGCCTGTTTGTGTTGTTCACAATGAGCACCATCCTTAGCCCATCTGCCTCACTGACAATACCAAAGAAGTGGTTGCTGGCCCTGAAGGACACTCGCCTGATTAGCTCTTTAAACTGGGCTGATTACTCATTCAAATGTTTGATGGAGGCCATCGTCAGTTTCAAAAAAGACTCCCAGTCCTATTGTAGCGGTTGTGTCCTGTTTCTGCAACTGTTCTATTTTGATTGTGTTTCACATGGGAATACCATTGTGGACAAGTCCTTATACCCAGTTGAAGCTTGGGGGGACCATGAAACGGGCAAACTGCTCAAATGGGTGAACAAGCAAGGTGGTTTGCTGGATGAAAATGTTCTTGTGGCAAAGGTTGGCGATCGTGTTGGTAGTGGAGATCAGGCCAAAGCATATGGGGTGATTAAGAAAGAAATGTCTGACTTGGCTGCTAAAGTGAATGGGTTGGAAAATAATATGTGCAATCTGAGAGATGATATGATGGGAAAGATGGACAAAGTCTTGAGTATGCTGAACACTCTGACTGCACAAAATGTGAATGTCAATCAGAACCTTCAAACTGATGGCTTAGCAGAAAAAGTAAGCCCTAAGAAAGTTTCAAAAAAGAAAGCTGGAGAGCAACAGGAGGTATGAAGTTATGAAGTTGTGGGCAGTAGTGAATGGAGAAAGAAACGAAGTGCTGTGTTTCTTGTTAGTTGATCAATAATAAAGGAATGCAATTAGTGCATTCCTTTATAGTTGTTGTGTTTCTTTGTGGTTGATCAATAAAGGAATGCATTCACTGCATTTCTTTATAGTTACTGTGTTTCTTTGTGGTTGATCAATAAAGGAATGCATTCACTGCATTTCTTTATAGTTGCTGTGGTGTTTCCGTTTGTGCAGTGCATTTGTTGCACCTTGTAATAAGACATGAGTGGGTTTTAATAAAGTTACTTTTCAATGTATCCCTTCTCTATTCACTGTTAATGAATGCATCTACTTTCCCATTCTGTTTACTAACACGCAACTACTTTCTATCTCACGTAGGTGTTACAGGTACATGGGGAAGACTTGCAACCAAAAAAGAAGACCTCCTTGATTTGCCTATCTGACTCAACATCTGTAGTCAGCCCACTGAAAAGTATGAAGAAAGTTGATGCCAACCCCACGACCAAGAGTAACATAGAGAAGATTGGTAACTTCAAAGTCAAGGGAGATCGGGAGGAGACTGACAAAGGAGTGCTCAGGTTTGTTTATGATGTGTCAGCTGAAGAGAAGGAGACCATTGTGGATAGTGAAAATTTCTTCACTAGTCGAAAAGCAGTTTGGTCACTTAAACCTAACGGATGGGTTGAAGATGATATTATCAATTTGTTTAGTGACTATCTATTTCTAGGACGCTTCCCAAGCAATAGATGTTGTTACTTCACAACATACTTTTGTCAGCAGATGAAAAGTTACAATGACAGAGACATGTGTGGAGATTCGGCAAGGGCAGTTTCGATGGGTTTGGGTGTAAAGAGATTTGAGAATGGCATACCTGAGTGCGAGAAGGTAAAGGAAAGGTTTTTCTTTGTGTTTAGCAATAATTGTTGGTTTTTCTCTCGATCGCACATCATTCTCACATTCATATTTTCAATAGATTTTCATACCAATGCATGACATCAATCATTGGTACCTCCTTGTTGTGCGTCTTGATAATCAGACAGGAGAAGTGTGGGATAGCTTACAATGTAACAGGAGACGAATGAATCTGTGCAAAGCCTCTGTAAATGATGTTCTTGCATTTGAATCTTTTTGTGTTGAAAACCCTATAAGCCTTGTACTTATCATTATTTTTTCCTAATTGTGCAGTTGCAAACACTGGACATTATCTACCACCATGTGGAGTTCAAAGTCAAGAATGTTGTGAAGAAGTTTGCTGACTTCCAGTTATTCGAGCCGGCTGAATGCCCTAAACAAGAGGGCGATTCTGACTGTGGGGTGTATGTGATCAAACACATGCAGTGTTATGGATCTGAGTGGTGGCATCAGGTATGTTTGTCATTTCTGCATGAGGTATGAATCTGAATGACATGTTGATAATAGCTTAGCTTAACATTACTTATTCAAATAACACTGCAGTTTAACTCAGAAGAGGTACGCATGGACTTAACCATTGAATTGGTAAGGAACAAATTCAATGAGTGCTGGAAATGGATCGATGAAGCCATCAAAACTCGGCCACCACCAATATGTTCTACACCTAAGACGGCACAAAGGGAAACTAAAGCAGCACTGAAGAAAGAGACCGTGAAGAACCCAATCGTCCGACCACCTCGCACTAGAGCTCAATCCAAGAGGGGTGTGGCATCAAATGTCCGTCGTAGCAGGTGAAGGAAGGTTGCAGGATTTTGTGATTTTGGAATGTAGTTTACTTGCAGGTTTTTGTGGTTTTGTGGAAGACTTGCAGGTTTTTGGGATCTAGTTCAGTTCACTTGTAGGCTAAGAATGTAACACCCTACTGTACTTGCAATTCGATAGGCAATGTAGTTTACTTGTAGGTTTTTGTGGTGTTGTGGAAGACTTGCAGGTTTTTGGGATCTAGTTCAGTTCACTTGTAGGCTAAGAATGTAACACCCTACTGTACTTGCAATTCGATAGGCAATGTAGTTTACTTGCAGGTTTTTGTGGTTTTGTGGAAGACTTGTGCAACATTGAAGTCATTTACTTATTTTCCAATTGACCATTAAGCTCACAAGTAGACCTACAGATGCCTTGTACAAACAGACCTACATGTTTTCTACACATGAATCCTTGGCCCAGTAGACCTACATATGAGGAAAACTTTTTCAAACTTCTTCAAACAGACCTACATGTTTTCTGAACGTGTTTACCTTTCCAGCAATATCATTGTTCCCCAATGAGTAGACCTCCTTTCTCAAGCCAGTAGACTCTTCTGGCAAACTGATTTCTTCGAAAAGGTCTACACAATTAGGGAGACAAAGATGCTCGGACAAGTACTTGAACTACATATGAAACTCAAAACAACGTAATTTTCAATATAGGTTACTCATTCTCAATCTTGAATTCGGTAGGCAAGTAGACACCATTGAGGAGCCCAATAAAAGGGAACTACATCATAAGGAAAGCATGTTAACGTGAAAAGCGATGCCGTGTGTGTGATGTGGGTAGACCAATCTTCGATGGTTCATAGCCTGTGGCCCACTTCAGTCCACGTGTCGACAAGATGGGGCTAGTTTGATCAAAATACAAGTAGACCTGGTTCACCTCTTCATCACGATACCTATTGATGACCAAGTAGTGGAGATACATAAACCAGTAGACTTTTCTGGCAAACTGATTTCTTCAAACAGACCTACATGTTTTCTGAACGTGTTTACCTTTCGAGCATTAAATTGTTTACCTAATGTGTAGACCTTCTTCCTCTAGCCAGTAGACTCTTCTGGCAATCTGATTTCTTCAAAAAGGTCTACACAATTAGGGAGACACAGATGCTTGGACAAGTAGAACCAACTATGAAACTCAAAACAACGTAATTTTCAATCTAGGTTACTCATTCTCAATCTTGAATTCGGTAGGCAAGTAGACACCATTGAGAAGCCTAATAAAAGGGAACTACATCATAAGGTTACTGGTTAATGGTCAAAAGTTACATACATTATAACGCGAATACAGCTAGAATTGCTTAAACGAAATGCCAAAATGATGGAAGTTCAGCTTCTAACATTAAAATGATTACACAAACAATCTAAGGAGACTACAGTCACATCCACAGAACACTTGCTTGGTGAAAATCATCAATATCTGGAGAGAATTCAGAGTCACTAGGCCACCACCAATAACCTGAGGGAGGTGAATTGGCATTCCCATCTTGTTCCTCTTCCCAGTGGCATAAGATACAACTGCATCTCTTTTTGTTGTCTGGACCGACGTTGTACAGGTGTGCGCATGTGCCGCATGGTCTTTTAGTGACATTGGTGATATGGATGCAAAATCCTTCTTCAACAGCAGAAAATGTGTGCGCATGTATTGGCTTTGAGTCGTCTTCCTTCTCATATTCATCAGAGATATGCTTATGCTTTTCATCCAATGCGGGGACCATAAGGCTACCTGCAATATCGAGACTAGGCTTCTTCTGATCCCAGTTCACAATGGGGGGTGTTTCTTCCAGTGAAGACATCTTGCACACCACAGTGAAAGGACCAATAATACCTGTCAAAACAACCATGAAATTTTTAACAATTACATTTATCGAATAGGTTGAGCAATCATCAAAGCAATAGCCACATCTCGAAGTTGAGCATTTAATCGAACAGGTGGTGTGCATCTTCATTTGAACCTCCAAATCTTTACTACTTTGTTTCATTGTGAGTATACCAACTACTAAACAATACAAGTAGACCATTTTCTTGTTGTTGATTAATATACATGATTCTCAGCTATGAGAGGGGAGACACAAAATGAAAGCAGTCAACAAAATAGAGAAATAATAGTAGCTTACTTACTTCTGGCAAACTAAAATGAACGCTTTCTAGCCTTCCTCCAGACTTCCTAAACAACAGTTTTTGATGGTTCTGGGCATTCCCATCGAGCCACTGATCAGAGAGAGTTAGTGTTAGCTGAAACCTTTGCCATGGAAGAGAACATGAGAGAGTGGAGTGCGAAGAGAACAGAGCAGGAGGGTGGAAATCAATTTATATTGTGTGAAGAGAACAGAGCAGAAGGGTGGAGTGTGATTTATATCGATGGGATTTAAGGTGTTTTTCCGCCTTGGTTTCAAATTTCGATGGCAAAATTTCAAAATTTTGCTTTGCCGCCTTGGTTTGCACCCTCAAATTTTCAATATGCTTTGCCGCCTTGGTTTTGCCGCCTTGAACAGGAGGGGCTGCGTTTTGGATATTTATGGGTTTGACTAGGGTCTGACTAGGGTCTTTGTGGATATTTATGGTTTTGGACAATTTAGGGTTTTCCCTCAAGTGTCAACCCTAAACCCTAAACCCTAAACCAAAAAAATGCATTTATGTTTGATGATCCTAAACCCTAAATCCTACCCTATAATGGACTATGTAATTGATCAACATAATCCTAAACCATATTCCTAAACCATAATGGACTATAAAATTGATCAACATAATGAATCTTCATGATGATCCAAAAACCCTAAATCTCTATGGGCAAACCCTTTACAAGTAGGAGGTTACTTGTACTTGATGATCCAAAAACCCTAAACCTCTATGGGCAAACCCTTTACAGGTAGGAGGTTACTTGTGCTTGATGATCCAAAAACCCTAAATCTCTATGGGCAAACCCTTTACAAGTAGGAGGTTACTTGTACTTGATGATCCAAAAACCCTAAATCTCTATGGGCAAACCCTTTACAGGGAGGAGGTTACTTGTGCTTGATGATCCAAAAATTCTAAATCTCTATGGGCAAACCCTTTACAAGTAGGAGGTTACTTGTGCTTGATGATCCAAAAACCCTAAATCTCTATGGCGAAACCCTTTACAAGTAGGAGGTTCCTTGTGCTTGATGATCCTAAAACCGTCAGGAACAAAATAATGGACAATAGCATAATGAATCATTAGATGTGACTTCTAGAGGCAAACCCATTACAAGTAGGAGGATACTTGTGCTTCATGATCCTAAACCATAATCCTAAACTATAAGAGACATATAGATCAACGTTAATGAAGATTCATTGTGACACCTAGAGGCAAACCCTTTACAAGTAGGACTACTATATTGGAATTATAAATCAATGCAAGTTAGCTATTACATCATCTCTTACATAATGTCATATGATGTAGGGATGATGTATGTTGATTTCCTTATTACAATAGGATAACTCCACCTCTAAAGCGTAATTGAAATATGTTTACTTATTTTCCAATTTACTATTAAGCTTACAAGTAGACCTAACTCTGATGTTTACCTTTTTTCTAAGATCACTATCAGTCTCCAAGTAGACCACCAACAGTAATTAGTAGGTAGGGTCATTACTTTTGGCCGACATCACTCTATATGTCAATGGGGGATTGGGTACGTTTGTTGCCCCACAGGATGTACACAAAAGATTAAATTATTTACCTTTTTTTCAATACAGTTACGATAAACAAGTAGACCACTGAGTTTAAGTGCGTATATGTATTTGCTCCAAAAACAGATAGGTAACCTGGTTTACATCTATTTCCATAATTGTATTGATTAACAAGTAGTCCAAGTGATAGCAACTAGTAGCTGGGAAACTGTTCCTTTTTTTTGAAAATGGCTACACGATTTGTGAGATATGAATACTTTGACTAGTAGACCATACAATAACATATAAGATTGGCACTACTACAAAATCACTGCAAATGTCAGGTGAACTTGACCTGCAACTAGCACTAAGATTGGCACAAGATCATTATCACAATCTCTACTCACTACTTCAAAATGAGGTCACCTTTTTACATGTACGATATGTGTGCCCAGCACCTTTGCATCTACTACAATGAATGGATCTTTTCGCAGGTGTTGCATTCCAAGGAGTGTTGCTTCCTTCGCCGCCTGTCTTTTCACCTTCTTTGCCGCCTCTCTTCTCAGCTTCTTTCTCCTTCCTATCTTCACATGTCTGAGTATTGTGGCCAGGACCTTTGCAATAACTACAAGTAATCGGTCGTTTGGATGGCTCATACTTTTTGTCGCTTTTGGCTTCTCTGCCTTTGGTCTTAGCGGTGATAGGATCTCTTAAAACACAACCTTTACTCTTCGGTGTAGCTATACTTTGAACCTGTTCACAGCCTCTCAACAACCCTTCCATTATTGTTGTCAGTCTATTTATCTCTCTCTTCAACATGTTGTACCCTGCTTCTGACTTGGAAGCATAAAAACACATTCGGTTGCAATCAACACTCATAGCACCATACCTACTAACTTCCAGGGCTTCTTTGGAAATATCTTGTTCCGGATATTTGATTGAACACACATCTCTAGCAGACTTCGACCATCTCTTCACAATCAGTGACTTTGGAATCTCATTGATGTGTTCGTGTTTCATCACTGTGAACATGTGACGACATGGGACTCCCCTATACTGAAACATGTTACAAGAACATACCATATATGATCGGGTCTGTTGCACTTTCAGTGTTTTTCCCATGGTAGTAAACTACCTTGTGCTCAAAATCAGGCCGCTTGTAAGCTGACATTGTGTAAACACGGTGCCCATCTTCAAAGTACTCTGGTCCCTGTCGTAGTGTGGCTTGGCTCTCCTTCCTGATCTCCTTCCTAACCCACTTAAACACATCGTATGTGTATATAGAAGCTGCATGATTCTCCAAGTCTTTTAGGTGAGTTTCGAGAACAGGGGTTGAGTTCATAGTGTTAAAGTCATCCCTTACTTGATTGTTTCTCAATCTCATGAGTGCTCGGTCCATCCTCGGAACGACTTCGACTAGTTTCATGCCTCTCCCAATAGAGTCTTTTATGAACCTATTCATGCCCTCACACCTCTGCGTGCTTCTCATGCCAGCCATAAAATGGTTCCTGAAAAATGCTTGAGCCCACTTGTCTCGTTTCTCATACATCATGTTGATCCAGAAACTGTTGTGGAGATCGAATTTCTCCACCATGTCGTGCCACATTACTTCAAACTGCTCCACAGTTTGGAATTTTCTCATGCACCTGTTAAAAGCTTTCAACTTTTCGTCGCACTTCAAATTAGTGTTGCCATTTCTGGAAAGGTGCCAAGCACAAAGACGGTGCTTTGCTTGTGGCATCACGTCTTCAATTGCACTACGCATGGCCTCATCTCCATCTGTGAGTACAGCTATTGGCATCTTCCCATTCATTGCATCCAAAAACGAACGCAACAGCCAAGTGTATGTCTCCACCGTTTCATCGACAAGAAGAGCAGCACCAAACAAAATACTTCCCCGATGATTGTTTGACCCAACAAACAAAACCAATGGCTTTTTGTAAACATTGGTTTTGTATGTGCTATCAAAGATCAGCACATCCCCGTAACACATAAAATCAACAAATGCATGCCCATCTCGCCAAAACATGTTTGCTAACCTGTCTTCTATATCTACATTGAACCTGCAGTAGAAGTATGGGTCTTGTGCTGCCAGAGCGTTCATGTAGGCAAGTGGGCCTTCGGAGTCACTCTCAAAGGAAGTGGTGCGCCGTTGTTGGTCAAGCTTGTTGTGTAGGTCCTTCTCAGTAAATCCCACTGTCCTATATCCCCCCGCCTGCTCCACCATGTACTCATACGCATGGCAAGGTCTGATTGACACTTTAGACATTGTATTTGCACGGGCCAAGTCTGATTTGCCGACATTTCGATGCGAACGAATGAAGGCAGTCTGGTTTCCTGTTGCTAACTCGTGAGAATGCTCTGGAACAAAGGCTTTCACCACATAAGCTCCTACAAGCTCGTTGTAATTGACCCTGAACTTAGCCTTGCAATTTACCCTTGTAATTTTCCGAGGAGTACGACCCCTTCCGTCTAGTACGAACCACTTTTTAGCTCGAGTCCCTTGCTTGTTGCAAAGCCATTGTCTCCTCCGGATCGTACCTTCAGCCTCTCCTTTGGTATCCTTCCTAAATCCAAAGCCAAGTGCCAAGGAATATGCAGAATAGAACCTCTCTGCGTCCTCTACTGTCTTAAACGTCATAGCCTTCACGTCTTCAACCTTCAATCTTCTGTAGTCTGGGACATCGTTGAACACTTCATCATCAGTTCGTGTTTCATCAGCTCGAGTCCCTTCCTTGTTGCAACCCTTTGTTGTGTTGTCCATCGATTCGATGCTTCAGTCTCAGATAAATGAGGATAAATGAGGGGAGACAGAGAAATCGAGCCAGAGAGAGATGGGGAAGAGAGAGAATAGAGAGAGATGGGGAAGAGATAGAACAGAGAGAGATGGGCGAAACGGTCACCTTGGTTTCGAATTTCAAATGCTCCAAACGGTCAGATGACCGGATCTTCAGGTAACCAGTTGCACCTGCAGGGCCTACTATCCAAGCGTACCAGTAATTGTTTGCCACGTAGATCACGCATGGGTGCATTAACGCACCGAAGTCTTTCCCAACCAAACAAAGGTGAGAAAGTTTAACCAAGTCTAAATGTCTACCATGACTTAAGGACAAGGACATAGCAACATCAAGCTCGACTTTAAAATAACAATCAATTTTAACATAACGGAACATTAAGTTAAGTTTTTTTTGCACCACACCATAAGTTAGAAATGCTTTAGATGCAGGCCAATGAGAAATATTGGATCAAAAATATGTTAAGTATAATAATATTGCAGATAAGAACATTAATCAAGACCAAAAGATTTTCAAATGTACACTGCTTACCCAAAGACCATATCTGATTTGGAACTACAAGGTATATCAGATTGGGACACATACAGCTACCAATCCTCCTGAATTAAGATATATTTGATATAGATATCTTCAAGACATTGTGCATCGCAAGCAAGATCATCTGAAGTCAACATCTTGGCAAGTCCAAACAGTCATCACCTGCACCCAAATAGATCATTTGTTGTCAGCAAAACTATATGTCCGTTTGGGGAATATAGGAAATAAGAGGATAAAACAAGATCTAAAATAAGTTGAAACCTCTTCATGAAAGAGGGCAATATATTGGCCTTTTATATAACTTTTGCCTTGTATCAGACCAAAGGCAGCATAAATGACCAAAATATGAAAATACTGCAAGTCAAAGCAGATGAATCCAATAATATAAAGGATACAGTTTCAACTTTCAACATATAAGCTAACTTACATCTCTAGTCTAGCACAATAACCTGTGATTATGCATACATGGAAACACTACAAACCAGAGAAGCAATATAAACCAATTTTAGGTTATGAAAGCAATCATGCGGTAATACTGTTGTAACAGAAAATTAAAAACACAAAGTAAATCACAATTTAGAATACCAAAAAAATATTGGATCACAATTTGAAGCAAAACAATTTTGGATCACAATTTGGAAAACACGAACTGGATGATGAATCCATATACTATTTATAAATGAGATTAGATTTGTCATAACTTACTTGGATTCATTGCATAGGATAGCACCAAATCTACAGACATTACAAAGACTAAAACTTTGGATCAAGCTCACCAATTTAACAAAAGATTGTGTCGAGCTAAACTGCTCTCTAAAATGGTTGGCTTATAGAGAAGCTACTCTGAATCTTAAGAAAACACTACGAAGTACGAACAGCTCAAATGAACCAAAAAAATGAAACAAATTACCGCAAGATATGGACGAACACTCACGTTCAGATGTGAGTAGATCTCACCTTTTCCTTTGTGTTTCATCAAATTTCTTTGTAGATGAACGTCTGGGTTCATAGATCTTCTGGCTAGTGAATCGACTGGATTTGATAGAAATCTGGTGAAGAAATTCAATCTTAGCCAGCAAATTAAGTACATCGCTTTTGAAATGTAAGGCAGAATCCAGAAGTTTTATTCTAATCCGGTTTTGAAATTGCAAGACAACAGCAAAAGCAATCTTAGTCATTAATCAAGGAGTACCTTCATATCAGAGAGAATCAAAACTTTCCATGCTTTCTTTCATCGAAAACTGTCACAAAATCGATAAGCATACAAATGGTAATTGAATTCAATACAACCAAGTCTAAAAAATAAAGAACTAAGTTGAAAAAATTACCCCAGGAACACTTTCAGCTGCTTCAAAAAAGCTTTCCCTATCTGAAACCAAATAACACAGTGAGTATAAAATCCTAACAAATTCGGAGAACCAAACCAAATACTACTAAATATTAAAATGTGAATAAAATCAAAGTAAAAACTTATCGTTTCAGAGTTTTCCATACAAAACCATGAACTTAAGCATTTACTAAACAATAATAAAAAAAAAAAAATTCATGTTTGAATTGAAACGAATCGAATTGAAATAGCCAGACCATCAATTAAACACCCAGACCATCAATTAAAGAGCACACATTTAAAATTTCATTCAATACTAAGAAACAGAAACAAAGCCTGAAACTTCCAATCTGATCCCTCCTCAAGTGATATAAATGAATCCAAATAAGGTATGAAACTGTAAAGAAGTAATTGGAATCTTTTACAGCATAAACCGAACATAATTAGACCAAACGATAATGAGCTGCTTGGAGCAATCAGGAAGGAACTCACCAAATACGAAGCATATCTATCCTCTGCTTCAATCACCCAACCTTAGGCAACAAATGACAAAGAATAAAAGTCGTCTCATCAGAAAAAAAAAGGAAAAAAAAAAGTCTTACCGCCTGAAAGAGAGTTGAGATCGACAGAAAGAGAGAGTGAAACAGAGGTTGCTACCTATCGCTCTTAGGTTAAAGGTGAAGGAGGTTGTTGATTTGTGTTTGTTGATTTGGGATTTTGTATTTTGGATTTGATGTAAGATTCCGGGAGGAAAGATTAGGGATCTGGGTCTGGGTTTACGGAAGTTGAAACGAATCGAATTGAAATAGGCCTTCTTTCCAATTTCAAATCCGAACTCATCTCTCTTCTTTGTTTCTCACTCTCCAAAATGAAGTTCTATGCATCAAACAATAGCTTAGATAGAGTGGAAATCTGGAGAAGAAGGAAATACTAGATTTGTGATGGATTATATTGATATGACGAGATCTAGGTTATAAAAGATCTTACCCAGAGACAAGATGCATGTATTTGTGACTTTGGTACTCTGAATACCCAAACACCACACTAGCTTCTCATAGATCTGATACGGAAGAGAAGTAGGTTGAGAGTGGAGGAGAGGCCGACCCAAAGAGAAATTTTTCAAAGTTCAATTCCCTTTTGCCCTCTAACACAAAATTTAGAACAAAGTACACCCGACGACACATTTGTGGTAGCAATTCATATCACAATATGCGACGGCGTAGTTATGCAGTAGCATACAATTTGTTTTATGGCGACGGGGATGTTTTGCCGTCGTATGCAATTGGTGTCTTTGCCACGGGTTTGTTTTGCCGTCGTACGAGATTGGTGTCTTTGCGACGGGGTGAATTTGCCGAAGCTAAATATACACCTTTCGCGACGGCTATTACACGCCGACGCAAAAAAGTGAAGCCAATTGAATTCTTTTTTGTAGTGATGTAGATAGTGCAAACCTTGCGCCGTGATGCAAGAGCATATGTGGCAATATCAAATGCATCATTTGATATTTAATTATGGATCTGTAATTGTCGATAATTATTGTCTAGACAATTTTAGGGCATCTTTTTTGCATCTAATTTGGGATTTACTTTTAATTCTCTTTCCAATTTAGTTTAAATCTACTTATTATCCAAGAATTGTGAACCCTATAAATATGGGTATTGTAATCGTTGTCAGACAGCTTATAGTTTATGAATAATATCAGTTTATTTGCAGCATGGATTTTCCATACTCTACTAGTTTGCTACTCCTTATTTCTGGTGTCTGTTGAGTGATTATTGGAGGCCTATGTTCGATACCATTCCCCCATCAATTGGTATCAAAGCTTTGGCAAGAGCTTGGTGGATTCCATGTCTTAGGTCCGGCGAAGAAGGGGAGGTTTTCGAATGGAGGATCGTGACATCAACAACGACATGGCTGAAATCAAAAGGATGCTTCAGCAACTTGCGGTACGTATTGATCGCATCGAAGCTCAACGACGGCGTCGTAAGAGTTCTGACGGGGAGAGAGACGTTACCACCTATCATCAATGTGTTGATCGCATCGAAACTTTCTACCAAGATGGTGACGGTTCCGACGGGGAGATATGCGTTGGCCCGATTCATAATTGTGCTCCGCTGTGTGAGTCAAATGAAGAGGGACATAGTACTTTCAACTATTCCGGTTGTAAGTCCACTATCTTTAATTTTCCATTTGTTGAGGAAGTATTTTTAGAAAAAGAAAAAAATAATTTCATGAGTTTTGATATACCACCAAAGTATGATTGTTATGAAGATTCTGAAGTTTGTGATGGTGGTGTGGAGGACCAAAGGAAAAATGATTTTGTTCCTAGAAATTGTGATGATGAAGACAACAATAAAGCCGCAATCAAGCCAATATTGTGGAAAGATATTGAGCATAAATTTGTTGATTTTGTTGGGGTTAATGCATTCATTATGCATATTCCCAAAGAATTAGTTAATATTGTCACTGATTCACACGCGATTTACGTGTGTTTCTAGCCCTAATTACCTTGAAATTAGCGAATACTCAAGCATTATTTCGTAGTATTACTTTATTTTCTTCATTTGTAGGAAATTATGGTCAAGAGAGGAAAAAGACGAAAGAAGTAGCGAATTCAAGCAAAAAGTCAACTCCGACTAAAGGACGAAAAGTCAACTGGTTGGCCATCGGGTTAACCAAGTCAACTTGGCCCAACAATAAGAAGTCTGAGGCCCAAGACCGAAGAAGCACACAAGTGAAGACCCAAGCTCATTTGTATTACATCTTTGTATTCAAATTTCAAAATTGATGTAATAAGAATAATAATTAGTGGACCACACACCTCACACACATCACACATGTGGATGGAGATATTTATTTGTGTTCACACTAGGCACACACTCACTTACACTTTTACCCTCCGGTTTTCTTATTATTTTCCAAAATATTTTCTAATGTCCTAATTCTCTACATTTTTATTAGGTTGTTTTAGTCTTTTCATTTTACCTTTTTTCTACTTGTTTTTGAGCCCTTGGATCTAGGGTACAAGTCTAATCTTGACCCTTGAACCCAAGGGGGTATTTAAGCACATTTGCACACACAGTTCACAAGCTTAAGACCCATTTTTCTTCACCCTAGGCTTTTTGGCCGAATTTGGGACTTCTCTCTCTTCTCACCTCTTCTTCTCTTCTTCATCCCCCATTCTTCACATGTAAGCTTGCACAAGGAGGAGGCACACATATTTCCGGTATCTAGGCCACCATCTCTACACCATGGCTTCATAAGGGTAGCAAGAGAAGCCATGAAGTTATGGCAATAGCTAGTGACAAGCTTTGCCTTAAATTTCATGGATTTCTCCTCTCTTTCCCTCTTCTTTCTCTCTCTTATTTCTTGCTTATGGTGTTGTTTGATGTGTATTGATATATACTTGTGTGTGACCTCTCATGGTTTTAGGGTTTTGAAACCCAAGTTTAGTTTTGTATGGTTTTGTTGAGGAATTAATAAAATGGATGTTTATTCGTATGATTTGTGTACTCTTGCTTTAATTTCTTCATTCTAGATGTATGGTTTAGGTTTTCCCCTCCTTAATCTATGTTTGGTGTGTTTGAATTGGAATATTAAATTGGGGAATTTATATTTCAATTTAGATTATGGCATGAGTATGGTGGAATTTGCCCATTGCGTATCTCTATTTCCATTTGGATTCCTTAGATTGTGGTTCTCCAATCACCCAATTTTGAGTATTATTACCCTTGATTGTTAGAATAGTATTCAGAATTGTTGGGTAGGGTAATTGTTATCACAAGTACTCTTTTTGACCTTATTATTTGTGGTGATGGTTGCTAGAGTGTGTTACAATCGATTGTCGAAACATAAAGCATTTAGTTTTGAGCACTTGTGGCCCTAACAAGGCATAAGGTTTGAGACTGGTATAGGGTAGCCAAAAACCAAGTATTCTTTCTTCTTCTTGTTTTTGCTTAGGGTTTGACTACTATTTTATGACAATCAATTTAGCTTTCTTTTTGACCTCTTAATGCTAAATGGAAATCCGACAAAACATTTGAAGCATTACTTGAATTAATCATCATCATTCCATATGATTTTAGATTTGTGTGGAGAACCTTGAATTCCATGGTGACCCTTGATACGATGCATCCCATCCTTCTATCTATCTTATTTTTATGTTGTAGTTAGTTAGTTTACTTATCATTTATGAAAATCCAAAAATATTGTGACTTTCCCACTACCATTCATTTGTAAATCCATGTGGGCGTGAGCATTACAAGCACTTTTGTGTGTTTCACGGCTCTATATAGGCCTTGCTTGGTGCAAGGCCGTCTATGTGACTTTGTGTGATGCAAAGTCATGCTTGAATGAGGCTCGGTGCCTTGTTTAGCATTTTTTTTAGTTTTATTTGTTTGTGCAAGTGATTGTCGGTGACTTAGAGCCATAGGATTCTTAGCTAGCTCGTAATCCCCGAGGTACGATAAACCGGGACGTAAATACTTCCCATCTTTGATGACCGTGTTGATTGTTACGCGATAGGCGAATGAAAAACGCTCAAACCAAATGGCGCCATTGCCGGGGATTGGAGTTTAATAGCTCTAATCCTTTGGTTTATGGTCATTTAGTCACTTGCATGCTTTGTGGTAGTTTGTTCTTTGCTTGTTTGTTTAATGTATGAAATCATGAAAAATAGTATCTTCACCGAAGGTCGTGTGCATTGGGAGATCTACAAAGGGAGTACTCTTTAACTTTCTTGACCATAGTTGTTAGTTGTTTTTGGGCCTTTGCCAAACTTTTCTTCACACTTGAATTTTTCATTGCTGTGATTACAAAATTTTATCATTTTAACATTGAGGACAATGCTGGTTTTAAATGTGGGGGTGAGGAATCGGGCGCCCTAAAAAAAAAAAAAAAAACTTTTCCTTTTTAGATTAGCTTTTTGTAATTAGAATTTAATGGTTAATGCCTTTTCCAACCCCAATGACGAGACATGGACTTAACTTGTTATGATTGTGAATAGATTAAGTATGATCTAGGACTTTGAATTTGTTTTGTGATTGAGTGTATATGTGATCTATGTTTGATTCTATGTGTGCACATAGCCTATGTTAGGTTCGTTCATCATAGTTAGAGAAGCATATAGATTATTCGAATAACTTGCATGCCTTATTTGTGAGCTTTTGAGCCTAATATCCATAGTGTATGCATTGCATGTTCATTCACTTTTTCTTGATGTGTGTACAATTTCATGACATTGCGTATCTAGAACTTGCTTGAGACCTCTCGGGGCTACTTTTAGCTTATGACTGGATAGAAAGGATTGAGGCATTTTAGGTTAATACCACCATGACCAAAGAAGCATGTGCCCAAAGATATTTACCACTAGATTGCCACTTCGAGCCTATGTTCATATTTAGCCTTTTTGTTCATTACCACCACAAATTCCTACCTAGCCTATACACTTTTATCCTACCCTTCCATGGTAGTTGGTGAAGCGATTTGAGAGAATGACTTTATGTTTGAGTGCTTCAAAAGAAAGAAAAAGTCAAAAGTGTGAGGTTACAAAAGAATAAGTGTGGGGGTGAGTGATTTTTGTATGGAAAAGAAAGTTTCGAAAAAGTTCCAGAAGAAGAAGAAGAAGAAGAAGAAGAAGAAGAAGAAGAAGAAAAAGTTGTGAAAATAGAAAGAAAGTTCAAGGAAAAGAAAAGTAGAAAAGGAGAAAAAAAAAGTTGTGTTGATAAAAAAAAGAGTATTACATAGTTTAGTTAGCGGGTTGTACATTGGGATTAGAGTGAGTGACTTAGCATTCGAAAGCAAAAGTCTTATATCTCTACAAGAGAGAGTTTCTTCACGGGCTTCCATGGACTTTGTCTTTTCCTATCCTTCATTTCTATTAGCCATTTGCCCTTAGCCCCATTACAACCAAATAAAAGACCTCTTGATCTTGAATGTTGTGGGCTACCTAGCGGAGATGAGATCGAAGAGCAAGCATATGGCGGCGCATGTTGTGAAATTGCTTTTGAGTGAAACACATATAGCCCCTAAACACTTGAGCGGTAATATTTAGTGAACTTATGTGAGTTTAGTGGGTTATATTAGGTCTTCTATGTGCCTATTTGATTATGGTTGATTGATTTGATACATGGATATCACATGCATATACTTGAGCATTTCTCACATGTGCATCTTAATTGCCTTAGAAATTCATAAATCCTATGTTGTGCTTTGTCAACCTCATGGTCATATACATAATTAGTTCTCCGAGGGTTATGGTTGGGAAGGCTAATACCGCATTTTCTTTAGGTTGAGCATATGTGTTTTAGTTAATAGATTTTTGGATATTATTTTACATTTAATTTGCTTGAGGACAAGCAAAGTTCAAGTGTAGGGGTGTGATTCACACGCGATTTACGTGTGTTTCTAGCCCTAATTACCATGAAATTAGCGAATACTCAAGCATTATTTCGTAGTATTACTTTGTTTTCTTCATTTGTAGGAAATTATGGTCAAGAGAGGAAAAAGACGAAAGAAGTAGCAAATTCAAGCAAAAAGTCAACTCCGACTAAAGGACGAAAAGTCAACTGGTTGGCCATCGGGTTAACCAAGTCAACTTGGCCCAATAGCAAGATGTCTGAGGCCCAAGACCGAAGCACACAAGTGAAGACCCAAGCTCATTTGTATTACATCTTTGTATTCAAATTTCAAAATTGATGTAATAACAATAATAATTAGTGGACCACACACCTCACACACATCACACATGTGGATGGAGATATTTATTTGTGTTCACACTAGGCACACACTCACTTACACTTTTACCCTCCAGTTTTCTTTTTATTTTCCAAAATGTTTTCTAATCTCCTAATTCTCTACATTTTTATTAGGTTGTTTTAGTCTTTTCATTTTACCCTTTTTCTACTTGTTTTTGAGCCATTGGATCTAGGGTACAAGTCTAATCTTGAACCTTGAACCCAAGGGGGTATTTAAGCACCTTTGCACACACAGTTCACAAGCTTAAGACCCATTTTTCTTCACCCTAGGCTTTTTGGCCGAATTTGGGACTTCTCTCTCTTCTCACCTCTTCTTCTCTTCTTCATCCCCCATTCTTCACATGTAAGCTTGCACAAGGAGGAGGCACACATATTTCCGGTATCTAGGCCACCATCTCTACACCATGGCTTCATAAGGGTAGCAAGAGAAGCCATGAAGTTATGGCAATAGCTAGTGACAAGCTTTGCCTTAAATTTCATGGATTTCTCCTCTCTTTCCCTCTTCTTTCTCTCTCTTATTTCTTGCTTATGGTGTTGTTTGATGTGTATTGATATATACTTGTGTGTGACCTCTCATGGTTTTAGGGTTTTGAAACCCAAGTTTAGTTTTGTATGGTTTTGTTGAGGAATTAATAAAATGGATGTTTATTCGTATGATTTGTGTACTCTTGCTTTAATTTCTTCATTCTAGATGTATGGTTTAGGTTTTCCCCTCCTTAATCTATGTTTGGTGTGTTTGAATTGGAATATTAAATTGGGAAATTTATATTTCAATTTAGATTATAGCATGAGTATGGTGGAATTTGCCCATTGCATATCTCTATTTCCATTTGGATTCCTTAGATTGTGGTTCTCCAATCACCCAATTTTGATTATTATTACCCTTGATTGTCAGAATAGTATTCGGAATTGTTGGGTAGGGTAATTGTTATCACAAGTACTCTTTTCGACCTTATTATTTGTGGTGATGGTCGCTAGAGTATTACAATCGATTGTCGAAACATAAAGCATTTAGTTTTGAGCACTTGTGGCCCTAACAAGGCATAAGGTTTGAGACTAGTATAGGGTAGCCAAAAACCAAGTATTCTTTCTTCTTCTTGTTTTTGCTTAGGGTTTGACTACTATTTTATGACAATCAATTTAGCTTTCTTTTCGACCTCTTAATGCTAAATGGAAATCTGACAAAACATTTGAAGCATCACTTGAATTAATCATCATCATTCCATATGATTTTAGATTTGTGTGGAGAACCTTGAATTCCATGGTGACCCTTGATACGATGCATCCAATCCTTCTATCTATCTTATTTTTATGTTGTAGTTAGTTAGTTTATTTATCATTTATGAAAATCCAAAAATATTGTGACTTTCCCACTACCATCCATTTGTAAATCCATGTGGGCGTGAGCATTACAAGCACTTTTGTGTGTTTCACGACCCTATATAGGTCTTGCTTTGTGTGATGCAAAGTCATGCTTGAATGAGGCTCGGTGCCTTGTTTAGCATTTTTTTTAGTTTTATTTGTTTGTGCAAGTGATTGTCGGTGGCCTAGAACCATAGGATTCTTAGCTAGCTTGTAATCCCCGAGGTACGATAAACCGGGACGTAAATACTTCCCATCTTTGATGACCGTGTTGATTGTTATGCGATAGGCGAATGAAAAATGCTCAAACCAGTCACTCAGATAAAAGATGGTGAGAAAATTTTTGGGATTGCGAAGTTAATGTCGGAGAGAAAATTTATGGGGTCAAGGTTAAACATTTATTCCAAATATCTATTTGTTTGGAAAGGAAGGATTCAATTGCAAGTTAAAGGTTCAACAAAAGATCTGAAGCAATGGAAGATTTTGTCAGGATTTCTTCAATCAATGACTCGAATTCGAGGGCGAATTCTTTCCAACTAGGGGAGTCTGATGCAGGAGCATATGTGGCAATATCAAATGCATCATTTGATATTTAATTATGGATCTGTAATCGTCGATAATTATTGTCTAGACAATTTTAGGGCATCTTTTTTGCATCTAATTTGGGATTTACTTTTAATTCTCTTTCAAATTTAGTTTAAATCTACTTATTATCCAAGAATTGTGAACCCTATAAATATGGGTATTGTAATCGTTGTCAGACAGCTTATAGTTTATGAATAATATCAGTTTATTTGCAGCATGGATTTGCCATACTCTACGAGTTTGCTACTCCTTATTTCTGGTGTCTGTTGAGTGATTATTGGAGGCATGTGTTCGATACCATTTCCCCATGAATAATTGATGGGGGACGGGTCCTAAAACATAGGCCTAGAAGTAATAGCACACGTCACCAGAAATAAGAAGAACACAACTCATTATAGGCTGCTGTAAAAGCAGCTATATTTTCATTATAATGTAAAAAAAAACTCCCCTACAAATATGACAAACTCTTGCTTGTTCAAGGAAATCCCGATTATGTGTCTGGCCCAAACTCTAGGTTACTTGACCTAGTGGTAATAGGGTTAAATTAGAAGGATCTAGATTCCTATTCAATGTACGATTACTTTCCTTGTATGATTGAGATTCTATACATTGTAATCCTCTATATAAAGAGGCCCCTATTATCGATGAGAATACACAACATTTTTCTCTCAATTTCTGATTCCCTAAAACACGTTATCAGCACGAAGCCCTAACCCTAAAAACCTAATAGTCAAAACCCTAAATCCGAATACAAAAACTTGAAACCCTTTCGGTCTCCGCCGCACACCTTGAAAGTATTGAACCCAGGAGCCCAGAACCGCTGGCGGCTTCACCGGAACCGGCCGAAAAAGAATCGAACAGGCCTCCAGAAGATAAAAACAACCTCTGCCCGGTTTGCATACTTCCAGACCTTCTTCCACGGCCATATTCTGCCCTCACCGGCTTCCTGACCCCAAAATCCTTCACCAGAAAATAAACCCCCAGAAAGTGACTGAACCGGCCATCGAAATTGAGGCAGACCCCTGAACCGCCCTGTGCGCAGACCCTCGGCAGAGCCCCGCGCTGCCGTCGCTCACCCTCTGCGCATCCTGCCGGCAGATCTCACTAGCTAGCCTCGCTAGCCCTCGACAGGCTCTCAACAGCACCAGCGCAGGCTCTCGGCAGCACCAGCGCAGGCCCTCGGCAGCACCAGCGACAGCCCCTGCAAGCACATCGCAGGCCCCTGCCGGTATCTGCCGACAGGCCCCGCACAAGCCCTGCAAGCGCTGCGCAGCAGCCCTGCAGCAGCTCCGGCCAGTGACCACCGCCGACCACCACCGTTTTCCGGCCACCTCCGATGACCAAATTCCGGGGACTTTTCCGGCAATTTTTAGACACTTTTTGAGGTATGTTTTCAAGGCTATTTTAGTTCCCGTTTTTGAAGTTTTTATTGTTTTTCTCTTCTTTTTCTCGGGGACTTGCAACCTCCCTTCTTCTACCCCCCTTTCTTCTTCATAGGGGAGACCAAAAGGCCGAACTGTGGGGGTTCGTGCTCACTCCAAGCTTGGAGCTTGTTGAGATCTCCAAACTTAGAGTTTGTAGAGAATTTATGATCGACCACTTATATCATTGTTTCGATCTAATCCAATACCTCTTGGAATCGAATTTCTTAGAAGCGACTACGCTCGGAAATTCCTAATTTCTTGGAAGCGACTACGCTCAGAAATTTTATATGTTTTCGTGGTAGCTTTTTCCGCTCCGAAACTAACCCTTTTTTCTTGTTCTCTTTCAGGATGAGCAACCTGAACAAATTGGACTTTGCTCCATTGGGAACAACTGGCTTTGGATATCACAGGTGGGTTCGTGATGTCCGCTAGCATCTCAAGGCTAATGGAATCTTGGATACGATTCTCGAGCCTAGCCAGGACGTGCTAACTGTTGAGCAAGCTCAAGCTTTGGAAGGAAATAGAGCAGCCTTAGAGGCAAATAAGGTGAAAGCCATCATCCTAATGACTCATCATATGGATGATTCGCTCCAGTACGAGTGTATGAATGAAGAAGACCCCAGAAGGCTGTGGGTCTCACTCGAAGAAAGATTTGGCAACGTCCGTGACTCCCTGCTTCCTGAACTAGAAGTGAGATGGCATAGCCTCCGCTTCTGTGATTTCAAGTCAGTTATTGACTACAACTCGGAAGCACTTCGCATTAAATCCTTAATGGAATTCTATGGTAAAGAGATCACAGATGCGATGTTGATTGAGAAGACTCTCTCTACCTTCCCCGTCTCTGCATTGATGGTTGCTAAGAACTATCGAATCGATGTTACTGCAGGACGGATCACAAGGTTTCATGAGCTCATTGGAGCTTTGAATGTCGCTGAAAGCATGACAACATCCTTGTGAAGAACTATAATTCGAGATCCGTGGAAACAGAGCATATTCCGGAATCCAATTATAGTCGCTCCCCTAAGAGAGGGTGCCAAGAGCGAAACCCTAGTCTTAGGGATACTTCTGGACGTTCTGGTCCATATAATCGCTCTACTTGGGAAGGTAATTGCCAAAATAGGCGAACACGGAACCGAAGAGGTCAACGTGGAAAGAGAGAGGGAGGCAACGCCTCTGGCCATGTTGGTGACACCACCAACACTAAGAGCCATCTAAATGATGCTTTCAAAGCGCCTCAATCAATGGATTCTGAGCAAAGAGATGCATGTTCTCGATGTGGAGTATCCGGTCATTGGGCACACATTTGTAGAGCTCGTGAAGAAATTGTCACCGCCTACAAAGCATATTGTGAAGCAAGAGAAGCTCACTATGTGGAACAAGAAGATCAAGAAGATGATCTAGAGTGAAGGGTTCAAGACTACAAATTTGGCTGGGATCAATAGATCGCCAATTCTGTTTAAGTCTTTATTTTCCAAGAGATGTAGGCAATTGCCATATCATTTTTGTAGTAGATGCCAATGCTTTAGTCTTTGTTCAAAGTAGGCGTACTCAACGTAAATGTGATGTCTAGGAAGGTTTTGAGATTAGTGGTACTTAAGCGAGCCTTGCTCCACGGACATCTCTCTACTCACCCGGTCACATTTATTTTGGAATTACCAAAAGAAGTTAGACGACTACCATTGTTTTGCATTAGCTAGCATTTGGATTAGATTCTCCTAATGCTTAAGAGACAATGATGTACTCCGTTGGCTTATGAATAAAATTTTGAGTTCTTTTCATTATGACTCCATTTTGATTCATGAGCATGTTACTTTGTGATTACGATGGCTGGGCCATCAAGGATCACTTCAAGGACATGGAATAGCCCAAGTTCCCCTTGCCTGCTTGCCAAATGGCACCTTGATTACTGTCACAGATACTCTCTACGCTCCTAGGGCAAATCGTACCTATGAATAGCCAACGGATTCCATGCAAAAACGCATGTAGAGAACGGAAATGAGTTCCTTTGCAATACCTCTAATGATCGAGAACAAAGGCGCATCTTAGAGAAGTTTATGTGTCTCTCTAGTGGACTCTATGTCACTATTCGAGCTATTAAATCCAATCAAGTTATGAGAGAAGATCTCTTGGATTTAGACACATATTGGCTTTGTCAAGACAGGATAGGTCATCCTGGTCATGATATGATGATCCGTCTACTAAAGACTTCACATGGACATCTTTTCTCTCGAGCGAAAAGAAGCATGAATCAAAAGTTGATTCCTGGACTAAGTGTGACTGACGCTGCTGCCTAGGGCACCACCTCCGTCCACAACCGGCCTAGGGCCACCACTATCCCCCTTGACAACGCCATAGAAGGAGTCACCCATGGCTATGACGCCATGGATGTCAATCCCCATGGTTATAACGCCATGGATGCCACTTCCCATGGTCTTGACACATGATGGGTGATGTAGTCACAAACTTTGCTTCACAATGCGTTTCGAACGCTCAGGCCCAACCAAAATCCTCATTGGTTGCTTCTAAGGCCTCTCGTTCATTTTGCAAAGCCTGTTCCTTCCGGAAATTAGGACTGAGACCGTCCTATGCAAAGGATATGAAAATACTCATTCTGTTCTTACATCGAATCCGTGGGGATTCTGTGGACTGATTCAACCAACTTGCGGACGTTTAAATATCTCATGATGTTGGTTGACACGCAAACACGCTGGTCACGTGTGGTGCCATTGTCCACCTGTAAATGCTGCTTATGCTACACTCCTAGCAAATATCATATGACAACGGGCTCACTCCCCGGATCATCCTATTCCGTCAATTGGATTTGACGATGCTAGAGAGTTTACATCGAAGACTTTCGATGGATATTGCAATGGGATTGATGTTGGACATCATATTCTCATTGACACACCCAAATGGTCTCGCGAAAACGACTACGATGGTAGTCAGGACATTGGTAATGCGCACCAATCTCCTTATATCCGCTTGGGGTAATGCAATATCGCATGCAGCTATGCTAATTCTTCTACGACCCACCGCCACTCAATCTACCTCTGCGTTACAGCTAGTGACTGGGTACAAGTATCGTACTTACGCATCTTTGAGTATGCCACTTATGTGCCAATTGCGTCGCCACATCGCTCTATAATGGGTCCTTACAAACGAATGGCCAACTACGTTGGATTTGAGATTCCAATAATCGTCCGCCACTTAATGCCCTTGGTAGGCGATCTCCTTACCGCTAGATTTGCGGATGTCACTTTGATGAGACAGTCTTCCCGTCGTTAGGGGGAGATCAGAACACGAATGTTCAACAGGAACGACAGGAATTGTCGTAGTTTGTCCCCACTATGTCTCATCTCGATCCCTGTTAAAGTGACGAGATCACACAAATATGCTGCAAACATGCCTGCAAAGATGGACGTTCCTACGAGAGGACGTAGCGCCACCCTACACAGAGGTAGGCATGGCGCCAACGCCATAGAGAGTGGCACTTTGGCGTTACAGGCCATGGCCCCAGCTAGGATGCGTGGGAGGCCCGTGGGTTCGAAGGATACTTTGGTACAACCTCATCCTTGGATCATCGACACTCAAAATCCGTCTCATGAGAATCTTCTGGGTTATGGTTATCGTTGGGGGACGCCTCAACGTCAGAACCTATTCCTGAGAAAATAGAGCTCTATGAAAATTACACTAGTGTACATGAGACGTGGGATAGAAACTCCATCATAATTGATGGTGCAGTTGCGCATGAGTTTGTTGAGTCAGATGATCTCGAACCACGCTCCGTTGATGAATGAATGCCAACGTAGAGAGATTTGGCCTAAATGGAAAGATGCGATCCAGGTTAAGATGGATTCTCTAACGAAGAGGAAGGTTTTTGAGCCAGTGATGCCAACACCTCCTAACATAAAACCTATTGACTAATGGGTCTTCGTTAGAAAGCGTGATGAGAAAAAGAGATGGCAATCTCACCTTATGGCTCAAGGCTTCTCACAAAACGCCCTGGAATCGACTACGATGAGACATATTCTCTCGTAATGGATGTCATTGCACTCCACTACCCTGTCAGTTTGGTAGTTTCCGAATAACTGAACATGCAGCTTACAAATGTGGTCACTACGTATCTCTATAGGGATCTAGATACGGAATATACATGAAGGTTCATGGTGAACTTCATCTACCCAAGTCAACAATAAGATTGAAACGCTCACTAAAATGACTACTTGATTGGGAAGGGATATGCCCACGCGTTTCCATAACAAGTTTCGGATTCTATCGCAGTTCATGTTGGACATGATCTTCATTAGAAGGCCTTAAAGAATTAAGGGAAACCGCTAAACACTTGAAATCCGATTTTGAGATGAAGGATTATGGGAGAACACGATTATGTCTCGGTTTGGAACTCGAGCATCGTGTCGATAGATGCTTAGGCATTTTGACAAGGTCAAACCTTCAAGCACCCCCATGATCGTCCGTAGTCTTGATCCTGAAAATGATCCTCTTCGTTCGAAGGATGATGACGAAGAGGCGCTAGGGGAAGAAATGCCCTAGTTAAGTACAATAGGCGCATTATTGTACTTAGCTCAATGCACAAGACTAGACATCTCATTTGCAGTGAACTTGTTAGCTAAGGTATAGCTCTGCGCCAACGCGACGCCATTGGATTGGTGTAAAAGATATCTTTCAGTACTTGAGATGTACTATTGATATGAGCTTGTTCTATCCCTACAGAGAGATGATGGATTCGGACTCATCATACACCAGGAACGCCGCCAACACTGGCCTGCGTCCTCTATCCCCATCCCAAAACGAAATGTGTTTTGGAAGGTTTTGCTGATATTGGGTATCTTTCTGACCCATACAAAGGTCATTCCCAAAATGGTTAAGTGTTCACCATGGGTAAAGACCGTGATACCTTGGAGGTCTATAGAAATAGACCCTAGTCGCTATATCTTCGAACAATGCAGAGATCATTGCTCTTCACGAAGTAGTTCGTTAATGTATATGGATTGGATCCATAATCACGCATGTTCGAACAATTGTGGTTTGAAGTCTACCACAGATGAGCGTACAAGCATTTAGGATAATGTTGCTTGTTTTGAACAAATGAGGCAAGGCTACATCAAAAGCGACAACACCAAGCATAATCAGCAACAACAGTCTCTCCTCAAGTTCAAAGTGAACTATGTTCGGTCTGGGGACAGTGTGGCAGGCTTGCTCACTAAGTCATTGCCTACATTCCACTTTCGAGAGACATGTTGGTAGCATCGTTTGCAGAAGTTACCCGAACTCCCATGACCGTAGTCATCAGGGGGAGATGCAGACATCAGGGGGAGATGCAGACATCAGGGGGAGATGTCTACATGTATGGTCTCGAAACGTGAAGGGTGTGTTGTGCTCTTTTTCCCCTTCGACCGAGGTTATTTTTGTCCCACTGGGTTTTTGTTACTCGGCAAGGTTTTTAATGAGGCAACGAGAGAAGCACCACGTTTGGGCGACATAAGGGGGAGTGTTCAAGGAAATCCCGATTATGTGTCTGGCCCAAACTCTAGGTTACTTGACCTAGTGGTAATAGAGTTAAATTAGAAGGATCTAGATTCCTATTCAATGTACGATTACTTTCCTTGTATGATTGAGATTCTATACATTGTAATCCTCTATATAAGGAGGCCTCTATTATCAATGAGAATACACAGCATTTTTCTCTCAATTTCTGATTCCCTAAAACATTGCTTAAATAACATAAGAGTCGAATCAAAATAAGGAAAAGTAATAAATGAAAAATTACAAAATAAATATAAAATCTATCACATTAATAATAAAAATACCACTAAATCTATGCAATTACAAATAAATATATGAGAAAGAAATCAACACTAATTTGCTGCCATGTATATTGTTGCCTTGATTTTGGCTGATATTAAAGCCACTTAATTGACCCCTATATGCTCCTACATCAGACTTCCCTGGTTGGAAAGAATTCGTCCTCGAATTCAAGCCATGGATTAGAGAGAATCCTAGCAAAATCATCCATTGCATTCAAATCATGGTCAATCCTTTAGCTTGCAATTGGAATCTTCCATTCCAAATAAATAAATATTTGGAATACCTTCCTAATCTTGGCTTGAGAAATTTGGTTTTCGCCAACCCAATACTTTTACCACCATTCTTCATCTCCTTGACAATATCAACTACTATCTTGGGGATTTGAAAATTGAAAACATTAAATCCAACAAAATCAACAGATCTCTGAACTTTTGTTTTGCAGTTAATTCCTCTGAAGCCCACATCTGTATTACTCTCATCCAAGATTGAATCATTCTCATGCCTAGTTCTTAGAAGTCCAAGATTGAAACCCACGTTGGCATCACCAATATGACCATGGTTTGAGTTTATATCCTCAATCCTCTCACCCATATCGATTTTGTCAATACTCATACACGGGTAAAGGTCTTCCACTTCAATTGCTGGTACATTAGCTTCAACGACTTGGATAATTGGAACATTTTCTTGCATGTGCATAGTAATATTTCCTACTGCTAGCTCAAACTCTTTATCAATAATATCGCTACTATGTTCATCAATATTACTTCCAACCTCCAAACAACTCACATCACAAATCTGATCATCACAATTGACACAACATGCCTCACAAAAACAATCATAAATTGGTGGCAAACTAAAATCCACAATGCCATCTTTATTTTCTTTTTCCAAATTATCAACTGAAAAATTAAAGATAGTATTTGAACCTTCATAGTCGAAACTAACCTGTTCCACCCTTTCGTCTGGCTCACACAACGAAGCACAGTGATGAAAAGGGCCAACTTCTCCCTCCCCGTCGAAACCCTCACCATCTTGGCATGAAGTTTCGATGCAAGTGACATGTTGATAAACGTCTCTCTCCCCGTCGCAACTCTTACCTCCTTGGTGTCGAGTTTCGATGCGATTGATACGTTCTGCAAGTTGTTGAATCATCAACTTGATTTCCTCCATGTCGTTGCTATAACGACCCTCCATTTGAGAACCTCCCCGATCAAGCCTGCTTCGAGCCATGGAATCCACCACACTCTCACCAGAGCTCTGATACCAATTTGATGGGGGACGGGTCCTAAAACATAGGCCTAGAAGTAATAGCACACGTCACCAGAAATAAGAAGAACACAACTCATTATAGGCTGCTGTAAAAGCGGCTATATTTTCATTATAATGTAAAAAAAAACTCCCTTACAAATATGACAAGCTCTTGCTTAAATAACATAAGAGTCGAATCAAAATAAGGAAAAGTAATAAATGAAAAATTACAAAATAAATATAAATTCTATCACATTAATAATAAAAATAACGCTAAATCTATGCAATTACAAATAAATATATGAGAAAGAAATCAACACTAATTTGCTGTCATGTATATTGTTGCCTTGATTTTGGCTGATATTAAAGCCACTTAATTGACCCCTATATGCTCCTGCATCACGCTGCACCAATACAAATTTGAAGCCGTTGTTCCCACGAAAGAGGTGGATTATTAGTGTGGTAGAGATGGTCACCAAGGGTCCCACGTGCCATGTAATCATACACCAAAATCATCTCACCTTCATCAGCACAATATCCAATAAGAGCAAGTTCACCCGTTGGGTCACCAGGTCACCCACTATTCACTGCTTTTTAGTGTTAATTTCACCCTCTGGGTCACGAGCACAGTGTATTTCGTGCCCTGGGTCACGGACACAGTGTATTTCGTGACCCAGAGAATGAAAATATACACTAAAAATAAGTGAATCGTAGGTGACCCAACGGGTGAACTTGCTCTAAGAGACACTAAATGGCGGTAACGAAGTCTCGAGAGAGCATCTCGATTTTTGTCCTAAACTCGTGGGCCCCTTGTGATGACATGGCTTTCAACCGTTTGATTGCAACATGGGTAGCCCCATCCTCAAGAAATCCTTCGTACACATGGCCAAACCCTCCAACTCCAATGAGGCGAGAATCGTTGAAGTTTTGAGTGGCGGCTTTCATCTCCGGTAGTGAAAAGTAATGACACAAACGGGACGGTAAAGTCAACGTTTCCTGGCTGGAACTAGACTCCTCGACTTTCCTTCCTCGCCTGAAAACTAAAATTCAAAGAACAGAGAGAAGAAGTAGGACTGCGGAGAGTACACCAACTATGATGGGGAGCAAAGAAGCATGTGATTTACTTGTGGTTGAACTTTTGGGGATTTGCTGTGCTAGTGGAGGTGAATCGGGGTTGGGTCCGGCAAGATTCCCATTTGAGTCACTGAGCTTGAAGATTTCCAGCCCGTTCAAGATGGCATCATTGTAAGTAGTATACGAATCTCTCTGTAGCGCTGCAAGTTCTAGAAAGAGGTTAACTTTCTTCTGGCTTCCAACCGGAGACATGAACATGCCCACAACGTAGTCTCTGTAAACTGGATTCCCATTAGCTCCACTCCATCCGATGACATCTGCAAGTTCTTCTGCGGTTTGATTGGCCATGTAGATTTGAAACGACCGATCGCCATACTTGGTAATATCAGATTCAAACTCACAGAAATGGAGTCTCACCAGGTAATAAAACTTGGGATCTAAGGGAAATACCCATGTGAGGTTATAGCTCTTGTTGATGGTTTTGTTCATCCCCATTGACCGACCTGTTTTGCAAACTTCTTCTGGAGCAGAGTACTCTGGAACTGCGACGAAGTTGAGCTCGATTGTATTGTTCTGTGGTAGCACGCTGAATTCTTTACTTGTATCATCCAAATAAATATAGTCAGCAGCTTCCCAAGTCCGGTACATTCCGGTGTCTGCATACGGCGAGATGGGGGCTCCGCCGACGTTGATTCGGTACACCATCTCCAGAGCTGTGTTGTTTTCGATCGGATATGACCTTGCGATGGTCTCGATGAAATTAGCTGAAGAAGTATAGTAAAGACCGGTGGGCATGGAGATGATTTCGATTCCGTTGATGAAAGCGTACGCATCTTTGCTTGGTGTGAAGGTGATCTCGAGTCTCTGTCCTGTCTCGATGTTTACACAGAATTCTCTGACCAGCAGGGACCCGCCGGAAGCGTCGGCGGTGACGGAGGCGTTGAAGTCTTTGAGGAGAGTGAAGCTGGCGGCGGTGACGGAGAAGAGGGAGTTGGAGCGTTGGAAGTCCGGGCTGTATGTATCTGGATTGAAATGCAGGCGGATGAACTTTTGGCCGGGAGAGAGGGGAATTGTGTAAGTGAATTTGGAGCGAGAGAGCCGAGCTTTGGTGTAAGGGACTTGGCTAGCGGTGGACGACGGCGGTGCATTTATGGATTCGGATGCGTTACCAATTGGGGTGAATTTTGAGTCGATATCTCCACTCCACTCTCTGTTGTCATTGGAGCTCGGTTGGCCGGAATTGCCGCAGGCCAGGGTGATATTGTCGACCGGAGTGTATGGTGGCGACTGACCGGCGACGAAGAGAGTGAGGATGTGGAGAAACAAGGAGAGGTAGAGAAGAGTGACGATTGGTTTCATTGTAGGTAGAGAAAGATGAGAGGATGAAGTTGGAGAGGGGGATCTCCGCTGCTTCTGACATGAAATCATAAGCATGATCAATGTTCTGGTCCTTGTCTAGTCCTTGGGCAAATTTCTAATCACTGATTGTATTGGGTATATATTAAGTACCAGAGCTGCTGCTGCAACAATGACTCTTTGTCTTTCATTTAGAAATTTCGAGTCCTTATTATTAAAGTGTCTATGTAATCATCAACTTCAGTGCAAATTGAAGTTATCTTTTTCTTCAGGTCTGGTCATAATCGTATAATCGTTCTATTCCACATCGGTGCACAAAGACTTATTGACTTGCAAAGTCTTTCATTAGGAAAGCACCAAAGGCAACTGTTACATCTGAAATAAATCTTGGAATTACAACTAGGACAAAAGGTATGTGTTTAGGATTATTTAACTGCTAACCCATCTTCGTATCAAAAAAACTGCTAACCCATCTGTTAGTAAATCTGGTCGCCCCAAATCCAGATGGACGAAGCCTATGCCGGGTTGAGTGAGTATCTGCTTGGATGGGGCCTATAATCCTGTTACATTAGAGGGAGGTGTTGGTCTTAATATTGCTAGAGATAGTAATGGTATTTGTATGCATGGGAGGCCGGGCTAAGTATATTGATCGTGCTTCATCAGCTGAGCATGTTTGGAAGACATACCAAATTAATTTGAATCAAAAGTGTAGGTCACTTACTACAGAGCTTGTTTCTGATTTACTGATTATATTTCTTCTGCAAGGTGTGGAATGAAAAATTACTTTCAATTTTACCTCATGATATTGTTATAAAAATTAACTCTATTCCCCTGCCTTACTTCTATCAATAAGACCGTATCGTTTGGGGACCTACTGGTCATGTAATTTCACTATTAAATCTGCTTCTCAGTTACTTATTCAACATACTGTTGCACATTCTTTGGCAGTTAATCAAGCAAACACTACTTACTAGAGATGAGATTTTTATTAATTATCATATTGATAGATCTTGTCAGTTTTGTCATTCTGATATTGAAACAATAAATCATCTTTTCTTTCATTGCTCTTATACCAGTTTGGCAAAGCAGCTTTCCTTCTCTCTTTTGAGGATTGGAATTATTCATTTATTGAATGGCTGGATCATTTATCTTCTCTCAAAGATGATTCATTTTCCATTGCTCTTATCACTGCTTATTGTATTTGGAAAGCTGGAAATGATGCTACCTTTAGGGATAAATTGTCCTTACCCATTCAAATCTTTTATGCAGCTTTTACCATGTTTAATGACTTCAACATATGTAATTAATCCTAAACCCACTTAGAAACATGCTTCTAAAGATCTTGTTAGATGGAAGCCTCCGAACCATGGTCCTTTAAAATTAAATTTTGATGGTTCTGTTCTTCATGACAGTAAGAGTCTTGGTGGGTTTGTGTTTCGAAATACATATGGAAATCCTATATTAGCTGCTTGAAACAGTCTGGGATGTAATGATATTCTTATTACAGAAGCACTACCTTTACAATTTTCTTCATCTTGAAGTAGAAGGAGATTCTAAGCTCCTCATTGACAGCATAAATGATCAGTTTTAAATACCTTGGAGGATCGTGTCTATTGTCCAAGATATCTATACTATTGCTGCTAATTTGGAATCTGTCTATTTTAAACATATCGAAAGAGAAGCAAACTTTCTTGCTGATGTCATTGCGCACACTGGACATAGCTCTTCGCCTCAAGTTTGGAGCAACTCTCTTCCTTTATCTGCTAGTCATTCTTTCTTTTTGATTCCTTAGGTTTAATTAGGTTGTTAAAAAGGTTCTGTTTTGTAATTTCTCAATTTGTATTATGATTAAAGATTCTAGGATTTGTGCCCATGGCTTGCCGTAAGATATTCCCAATCCACATCAATCAATTGGTTGCGTTCTCATGAAAGAATCTTAGTGCACATCAATCAAATTCTTGTATCGCTTAATGCACAAATGTCTTGGTCTTTGGCATTTGGCTCTCAGTCTTTAGGTCTCATAAAACCATATTGCGCTAGTTACATTATTTGACCGTAACTACCAATCAAACAATTTGATTGTCAGACAGTAAATTTACTGTCGTACGGTAAAAGATGGAACTGATAAAGAAAATTGTTTATTGTTTAAATGGGTAGATTTCTAAGTTTGCTATCAAATAGAGAGTTTACTATTAAGATTCTCAAAAAAAAAAAAAAAAAAAAAAACTAAAAAATTGTTGAAGGAAAACTGAATTGGGAGAGAATTGAATCGTGCTTTCATTGATAATAGGGGCCTCTTTATATTGAGGATTACAAACATAGAGATAGAGTTGTACATGGAAACATAATCGTACATTGATTGGATATCTCCTAAGATTCTCCGAGAATATCTCTAATATAAACCCTATTTCAACTAGAGCAAGTAACCTCGAGTTTGGGCCAGACACATATTCTGGATTTACTTGAACACTCCCCCTTGTGTCGCCCAAACGTGGTGCTTCTCTCGTTGCATCATTAAAAACCTTGCCGAGTAACAAAAACCCAGTGGGACAAAAATAACCTCGGTCGAAGGGGAAAAAGAGCACAACACACCCTTCACGTTTCGAGACCATACTTGTAGACACCTCCCCTTGATGTCTGCATCTCCCCCTGACGAATACGGTCATTGGAGTTCGGATAACTTCCGCAAACGATGCTGCCAACATGTTTCTCGAAAGTGGAATTTAGGCAATGACTTAGTGAGCAAGTCTGCCACATTGTCCTTTGATCGAACCTAGTTCACTTTGATCTTGAGGAGAGTCTGTTGTTGCTGATTATGCTTGGTGTTGTCGCTTTTGATGTAACATTTGCTTCTTTATTCAAAACAAGCAGCATTATCTTAAATGCTTGTAGGCTCATCTGTGGTAGACTTCAAACCACAATTGTTTCGAACATGCGTAATTATGGATCCAATCCATATACATTCACGAACCACTTTATGAAGAGCAATAATCTCTGCATTGTTCGAAGATATAGCGACTAGGGTCTATTTCTGTAGACCTCCAAGATATCACGGTCTTTACCCATGGTGAACACTTAACCATTTTGGGAATGACCTTTGTGTGGGTCAGAGAGATACCCAACATCAGCAAAACCTTCCAAAACACATGTCGTTTTGGGATGGGGATAGTGGACGCAGGCCAGTGTTGGCGGCGTTCCTGGTGTGTGATGGGTCCGAATCCATCATCTCTCTGTAGGGATAGAACAAGCTCATATCAATCATACATCTCAAGTATCGAAAGATATCTTTTACACCAATCCTAATGGCGTCGCATTGGCGCAGAGCTATATCTTAGCTAACAAGATCACTGCAAATGAGATGTCCGGTCTTGTGCATTTAGCTAAGTACAATAATGCGCCTATTGTACTAAGTAAGGCATTTCTGCCTCTAGCACATCTTCGTCATCATCCTTTTGACGAAGAGGATCCTTTTCAGGATCAAGACTACGAACGATCATTGGGGTGCTTGAAGGCTTGACCTTGTCAAAATGCCTAAGCATCTATCGACACGATGCTCAAGTTCCAAACCGAGACATAATCGTGTTCTCCCAAAATCCTTCATCTCAAACTCGGATTTCAAATGTTCAGCGGTTTCCCTTAACTCTTTAAGGGCTTCTAATGAAGATCATGTCCAACATGAACCGCGATAGAATCCGAAACTTGTTATAGAAATGCGTGGACATATCCCTTCCCAATCAAGTAGTCACTTTAGTGAGCATTTCAATCTTATTGTAAACGCGCTCCGTGGTCTAGAGCCACTTGACTTGGGTAGATGAAGTTCACCATGAACCTTCATGTATATTCCATATCTAGATCCACATATAGATACGTAGTAACCACATTTGTAAGCTGCATGTTCAGTTATTTGGAAACTACCAAACTGACAGGGTAGTGGAGTGCAATGACATCCATTACGAGAGAATATGTCTCATCGTAGTCGATTCCAGGGCGTTTTTGTGAGAAGCCTTGCGCCATAAGGTGAGATTGCCATCTCTTTTTCTCATCACGCTTTCTAACGAAGACCCATTAGTCAACAGGTTTTATATCAGGAAGTGTTGGCATCACTGGCTCAAAAACCTTCCTCTTCGTTAGAGAATCCAACTTAACCTGGATCACATCTTTCCATTTAGGCCAAATTTCTCTACGTTGGCATTCATTCATCAACGGAGCGTGGTTCGATATCATCGGACTTAACAAACTCATGCGCAACGAAGTGCGTGACTACATCATCAATTATGATGGAGTTTCTATCCCACGTCTCATGTACACTAGTGTAATTTTCATAGAGCTCTATATTCTCAAGAATAGGTTCTGACATTGAGGCGTCCCCCAACGATTACCATAACCCGGAAGATACTCATGAGACGGATTTTGAGTCTTGATGATCAAAGGATTGGGTTGTGCCAAAGTATCCTTCGAACTCACGAGCCTCCTACGCATCCTAGCTGGGGCCATGGCCTGTAACGCCAGAGTGCCACTCTCTTTGGCGTTGGCGCCATGCCTACCTCCGTGTAGGGTGGCGCTACGTCCTCTCATATGGACGTACTTCCTTGTAGGCATATTTGCAGCAGATGTGTGATCTCGTCACTTTAGTAGGGATCGAGATGAGACATAATGGGGACAGACCACGATAATGCATGTCGTTCCTGCTGAACATCTGTGTTCTTATCTCCCCCTAACGACGGGAAGACTGTCTCATCAAAGTGACATCCTCAAATCTAGCGGTAAGGAGATCGCCTAGCAAAGGCATGAAGTGGCGGACGATGGTTGGAGTCTCAAATCCAACGTAGTTGCCCATTCGTTTGTGAGGACCCATCATAAAACGTTGTGGCGGCGCAATTGGCACATAAATGACACACTCAAATATGCGTAAGTACGATACTTGTACCCAGTCACTAGCTGTAACGCAGAGATAGATTGAGTGACGGTGGGTCGTAGACGAATTAGCATAGCTGCATGTGATATTGCATCACCCCAAGCGGATATAAGGAAATTAGGGTGCATTCCCAATGCCCGGACTACCATCGTAGTCATTTCCGCGAGACTAATTGGGTGTGTTTATGGGAATATAATGTCCAACATTAGTCCCAATGCAATAACCATCGAAAGTTTTCGATGTAAACTCTCTAGCATTGTCAAGTCCAATTGACGGAAGAAGATAATCCGGGGAGTAAGCCCGTTGTCATATAATATGTGCTAGAAGTGTAGCATAAGCAGCATTTACGGGTGGACAATGGCACAACATGTGACCAGCGTGTTTGCGTATCAACCAATATCATGAGATATTTAAACGTCCGCAAGTTGGTTGAATCAGTCCAGAGAATCCCCATGGATTCTATGTAAGAACATAATGAGTATTTTTATATCCTTTGCATAGGACGGTCTCAGTCCTAATGTCCCTAAGGAACGGGCTTTGTAAAACGAGCGAGAGGCTTTAGAAGCAACCAATGAGAATTTTGGTTAGGCCTGAGCGTCTGAAACACTATTTGAAGCAAGTTGGTGATTGCAACATCACTTGGGGCGCCATCACCATGATGGACGCCATCCATGGCGTCATGGATAGAGACTGCGCCAGCCCTAGGCTGGTGGTGGACGGAGGCGGTGCCCCAGGCAGCAACGTCGGTCGCACTTAGGCTTAGTTTGGGATTGCTTTTGGAACCTGCTTTTGGTCCAAAAGCGCTTCTGGATGAAAGTGAGGTTGTTTGGTAAACTTCAAAATTGTTGCTTTTGGGCGGAAGCGATTCTCTGGGTAGCAGGAAATCAGAAGCTACTTTTAGTAGCTTTTGAAAATGGCTTTTGCGGAACGCGGCTGAAAACACGGAAGATTTAATGAAGTTAAGCCAACTACCTATTTTATCCTCGTCCTTTTCTAATCGATCGAAATACAACAAAGCCAACAATAAGCATACATCCACAACCCATTCCATTTCTGCACCGAGCAAAACAGTCTCAATACACATGGAGTATGAGAATGAAATTTACCTTTACTGTGTTAATAACGATTATTGCTACTGTGTGTAGCTTCGAACACGATCACTGAACAAGATGTTTTCTAACTTCGAAGCCAACACCCTGCTACCCTCCAATTCCACTCGGGTTTGCACTCCACTACATAGATTCTGAAATTGAGCGCTACCAAGCCCGGTTTCTTGCTCTAGGATGATCATCAACGTCGAAATCAAACCACGAAGCCCAGAAAACTGCCGTGCACAGTGAGCTCCGTCGGCACCAAAAACAACCAAAAATCCCATTCGATCATAACTCATGCGAAATCGAAAATTAGGTGTACTATCGTGTAAAGCGTGAAGAGAAGATCAATTTCTATACCTCAAGCATCGACAACGGTGACCGGAGTCGCCAGAAAAGCTTCAAGCTTCCAAGCTTCGAATCTCTCTCAGATCCTTGCATGGACGATCCATCACCATAGACGTGTCAGCGCTAAGAAGAGGAGTCGAACGCCGGTGGTGCGCCGCCAGGATATGGCCGGACGGAGAAGTTCCAGCCGGATGTCGTTTTCGGGTCGTCGGGTCGCGTCGCGGGTCAGAGGCTCTGATCCCTTCCCCAGCCTTCTAGATCGATCTGATCTGGTCCATCCCCTTTTAAACAACATCTAACGGCCAATATCAGTCGGTGGAGAAAGTGAATGGCTTAGATCGCTCCTCCTGATTTTCTATTTTCCTTTAATAATTTCTTTAATCCCCAAAACTTCCAAAATTCGTAAAAATTAGCTCAGGTATCCGAAAAATTCTCCGAAAATTCTCACTGACTCGTTGTGTCGTGTACGTTACTCTCAAACCCTTAAATCAAGAATTTCTCCCAGTGAAAAATTCTGCAAAATATTTCCGAGCACCATTAACAATTTTCGAGATCGTAAATAAATAATTATCAAATGATCTCAATTAAGCTCGATAAATTTTCTGGGGCTCACATGTCTTGTTCTATTGAAAGATACCCAGTTGTGGGAGTTGTGGTTTCAGGGAAGAGACTGCTATTCATTGTTTGTGGGACTGTAAAGTAGCTACTGATGTGTGGAAAAATACTTTCTTGGTGGATGTCTGCAAAGTCTGGAAATAACGAAATTTCCTGGAGCTTTTTAATCTTGTTGCAACTGTTGCTAAAGATTGGGAGCTAGAATGGTTTGCAGTAATTGCTAGGTTTTTATGGCAAAATAGAAATTGCAGAGTTCATGGGAAGAATGTCTCACAAGCCCTTGAGTTAATTAACAAGGTTGCTGCTTGGTTTGATTTTAATAGTACAGTACAAAAAGGAGATGATGAGATGAGTAATGTTCCTAGTGTATTAACATGTATGACCATTTTGGTAATTATACCCAGCCAAAGCACTTTTGTCTTGCAACTTACCAAACACTTAGAAATTGCTTTTTGTTCTCACAGCACTTTTAAAAACAGTTTACCAAACACTCAGCTGCTTCTTCTCACAGCAAGTTCGGAAGTGCTTCCTCTCACAGCAAGTTCGGAAGTGCTTCCTCTCACAGCACAGCAATCCCAAACTAAGCCTTAGTCCAGGAATCAACTTTTGATTCATGCTTCGTTTCGCTCGATAGAAATGATGTCCATGTGAAGTCTTTAGTAGACAGATCATCATATCACGACTACGATGACCTATCCTGTCGTGACAAAGCCAATATGTGTCTAAATCCAAGAGATCTTCTCTCATAACTTCATTGGATTTAATAGCTCGAATAGTGACATAGAGTCCACTAGAGAGACACATAATCTTCTCTAAGATGTGCCTTTGCTCGCAATCATTAGAGATATTGCAAAGGAACTCATTTCTGTTCTCTACATACGTTTTCGCATGGAATCGGTTGGCTATTCATAAGTGCGATTGGCCCTAGGAGCGTAGAGAGTTTCTGTGACAGTAATTAAGGTGCCATTTGGCAAGTGGAACTTGGGCTATTCCATGTCCTTGAATTAATACTGATGGCCCAGCCATCGTAGTCACAAAAGTCATATGCTCAGAATCAAAATTGGGTCATAAAGAACTCGAAATTTTATTCATAAGCCAACAGAGTTACATCATTGTCTCTTTGACCAAAGAAAATCTAATCCAAAATGCTAGCTAATGCAAAATAATGGTAGTCGTCTAACTTCTTTCGGTAATTCCAAAATAAATGTGACCAGGTGAGTAGAGAGATGTCGATGGAGCAAGGCTCGCTTAAGTACCACTAATCTCAGAACCTTCCTAGACATCACACTTACTTTGGGTGAGCCTACTTTGAAGAAAGACCAAACCTTTGGCATTTACTACAAAAATATATGGCAATTGCTCATTACATCTCTTGGAAAAATAAAGACTTAAATAGAATTGGCGATCTATTGATCCCAGCCAGATTTGTAGTCTTCAACCCTTCACTCTAGATCATCTTTTTGATCTTCTTGTTCCACATAGTAAGCTTCTCTTGCTTCACAATATGCTTTGTAGGAGGTGACAATTTCTTCACGAGCTCTACAAATGTGTGTCCAATGATCAGACACTCCACATCGAGAACATACATCTCTTTGCTCAAACTCCATTGATTGAGGCGCTTTGAAAGCGTCATTTAGATGGCTCTTAGTGTTGGTGGCGCCACCAACATAGCCAGAGGCGTTGCCTCCCTCTCTCTTTCCACGTTGACCTCTTCGGTTCCGTGTTCGCCTATTTTGGCGATTACCTTCCCAAGTAGAGCGATTATATAGACCAGAAAGTCCAGAAGTATCCCTAAGGTTAGGGTTTCGCTCTTGGCGCCTTCTTTTATGGGCGCGACTATAATTGGATTCTGGAATATGCTCTATTTCCATGGATCACGAATTATAGTTCTTCACAAGAATGTTGTCATGCTTTTCAGCGACATTCATAGCTCCAATGAGCTCATGAAACCTTGTGATCCGTCCTGCAGTAACATCAATTCGATAGTTCTTAGCAACCATCAACTTAGAGACGGGGAAGGTAGAGAAAGTCTTCTCAATCAACATCGCATTTGTGATCTCTTTACCACAGAATTCCATTAAGGATTTAATGCGAAGTGCTTCCGAGTTGTAGTCAAGAACTGACTTGAAATCACAGAAGCGGAGGCAATGCCATCTCACTTCTAGGTCAGGAAGCAGGGAGTCACGGACGTTGCCAAATCTTTCTTCGAGTGAGACCCACAGCCTTCTGGGGTCTTCTTCATTCATACACTCGTACTGGAGCGAATCATCCATATGACGAGTCATTAGGATGATGGCTTTCGCCTTATTTGCCTCTAAGGTTGCTCTATTTGCTTCCAAAGCTTGAGCTTGCTCAACAGTTAGCACGTCATGGCTAGGCTCGAGAATCGTATCTAGGATTCCATCGGCCTTGAGATGCTGGCGGACATCACGAACCCACCTGTGATATTCAGAGCCAGTTGTTCCCAATGGAGCAAAGTCCAATTTGTTCAGGTTACTCATCCTGAAAGAGAACAAGAAATTAGGGTTAGTTTCGGAGCGAAAAAGACTACCACGAAAACAAATAAAATTTCTGAGTGTAGTCGCTTCCAAGAAATTAGGAATTTCAGAGCGTAGTCTCTTCCAAGAAATTCGATTCCAAGAGGGGTTGGATTAGATCGAAACAATGATGTTTGCGGTCGATCGTTTTATCTCAACAAACTCTAAGTTTGGAGGACTTTACAAGCTCCAAGCTTGGAGTGAGCACGAACCCCCACAGTTCGGCTTAATTTGGTCTCCCCTATGATAAAGAAAGGGGGGTAGAAGAAGGGAGGTTGCAAGTCCCCGAAAAAGAAGAGAAATTGAATTTAAAAACTCTAAAAAACGGGAACGTTTAGTAAAAAATACCTTAAAATAGGTTGCCGGAAATTTTGGCCGGAAAAAGTCGTCTGAAAAGTGCCTGGAAAAGTCACCGGAAAGTGTCCGGAAAAGTCGTCGGCGGTGGCCGGAAAGTTGGCCTGAAACGGTCAATGGGCGTTGACTGTTGACCGTTTGTTAACTGTTGACCAGAAGCTGACCGAGTTGACGTGGAAGTGGGTCCCCCGGATGCTGATGTGGCCGTGGGTCCCCAGATTCTGACGTGGCAGTGGGTCCCCTTGATGCTGTCGTGGCGGCTGACTGTTCTGCTGACGTGGCTGTGGGGTCTGGTGCTGAAGTGGCAGTGGGCCTCTGCCTTGGGCTTGGGCTTCTGGGCTTCTTTTCCTTTCCTTTTTTTTTTCTTTTTTTTTCCTTCTGCCGGTTTTCTGCCAGAAGATTCAGTCTTCCGGTTCACTCACTTTTTGGCCGATTTTTGTGCTTTTTCTTCCGGTTGCTGAATCTTCTGATTGAGAGGTATCTGGTGACACAATTTGGTTGAAATTGAATGGCCGGAAAATGGTGAACCGGTAGAATATTTGCTGCGGGTTGTATGGAGCTTCTGATGGCCGGTTCGGTATGTTTCCGGCCGGTTCTTGGGGTGGCGCCGCCGGTTCTGGACTCCTGGGATGGAATGCTTCAAGGTGTGAGGTGGAAGCAGAAAAGGCTTCAAGGTTTTGTATTCGGATTCAAGGTTTTTAGCTTATTGAATCAGGGTTTGACTATTTGTTTCAGGGTTAGGGCTTCGTGCTGATAACGTGTTTAAGGAAAACTGAATTAGGAGAGAATTGAATCGTGCTTTCATTGATAATAGGGGCCTCTTTATATAGAGGATTACAAACATAGAGATAGAGTTGTACATGGAAACATAATCGTACATTGATTGGATATCTCCTAAGATTCTCCGAGAATATCTCTAATATAAACCCTTTTTCAACTAGAGCAAGTAACCTCGAGTTTGGGCCAGACACATATTCTGTATTTACTTGAACAAAAATAATAATTTATGCTGCTCGTGTGTGTGGTTGGGTTTCTCTCCAATTCACCAGTTAGACTTTGACCATTAGTACACTGGGTGCTTACTCTGCTTTTCATTTGTGGAGGCCAAATTAGGCAGCTGTCTTGACTCACTAACGAGTCTTCTGCAATATGAAAAAAAATCTTTATTTATTTATTTTTATTTTTTGAAGATAATTGGGAAAAGTATGCACCAATCATATGCTGAAAAGGTTGGAAAAAAAACTTTATTTTTGGATCCTGTCAACTTCTTTAAAACATTGTGCCTTCAAGGAGCCTTGTCAACTTGACACTATTATGTCATCTTCAACTTCATCTTCAGACTTTTGTCGCTTCTAGAGAGCATTTTTCTCTTGGCACCTTTGTGCCATGCTTCTTTAAGAGATTTATACCATTCATTCCTTCTTTTAGGGACATTAACCCTTCATCTTCTTTTAGGGACTTTAACCCCTTCACATTCTTTCAGAAACTCGACTTGATACACATTTACGCAAGCGCACATATTATTATCAAGTAAGGAAAGTATTAAAACCTTTATTATCGTACCTCGGAGATTAGGCGTTAGACCTAAACGAGGTAATTGGCGCTAAGTAACTCAAAATCATACAAGGAAAAATAAAAATAAAAAGATAAAATAAAAGCTATAAACAATCAAGGCACAGAGCCTTGGCAATGCTTGGCTTAACTCACACCAAGCCTAATCAAAGCTACTAACTTATAGCCCAAATGACTTATGCACAATGAAAGGTAGTCATTTTTTCTTTGGAAAAACAAGTATCTTCATGTTGTGTTTTTTCTTTTTCTTTTTCTTTTTCTCACAAAAAAAAAATACTAGTTGTCAAGTTGCATATCACTTCTTAATCTCCCGCATTATCTTTGGTTTATAGTTCCCTTACTTTATGTAAACAACCATGTCAACATGGGCGTAGCTACCATAGGGCAAGAAGGGTCAATTGAACCTTCTCATTTTTAAAAAATAAATATGATTGGTTAAAAACTTGAAATATTTGGACTTTTGTCAATAGAAATGGGATATCAACTCTTCTACTTTTGTCTTGATGTGTCTCACATTCCTTTTATAAAACTGAACCTCCAATGATTATTGTGATCCCAAAATAGGAGGTATAAATATAGTAAACCATTTATGGTAACAATCAAAAGATTAAAAAAAAACTACGATCTTATATTTTTTTTTTCTTTTCAGAATTGATTTACTCATGCATGCATAAACATCTAACGATTGATTTACCGTAATATAATCAAAAAGTCGATCTCCCAAACCGTTGATTAGAAAGTCTTCAACTAGTCTTCATTAAAGTGGTTCTCATTAGAAGTGCTCCCTAATGATTATTGGTTGATTTCAGCTTCTTCTACTGCTTCATCTTCTGTTTCTAAAGAAGTACTTTTGCTTGAGAATGAGATTGTGTGAATGATGCTAGTATTGAAACTGTTACTATGATTGGTTCTAAGAGAATTTGTTTTTATTATTGAAAATTCTGCGTATTTATCCCACAGAAGATTAGAACATGTTTCTAAAGAAAGATTGCATCTTCTAGTTAAACACGGAATCTAAACTTGATTGACTGCATTGAATGTGTAAAAAGAAAGTATGCTAAATAGAAAAAGAAAACAGCAACTAGAAGCACTATTTTCTTGAAATTGATTCACATAGATATCTGTGGACCTTTTGCGACTCAAACATTATGTGGTAACAAGTACTTTATCATGTTTATCGATGACTTCTCCATATTTTGCTATGTTTATCTCATTTTAGAAAAAATCACAAGTTTTGGAAAAATTTAAGATTTTTAAAGCTGAAGTAGAAAAGGAGTCGAATGCAGAAATTAAAACAGTCAGATCAGATAGAGGAGGGGAGTACAATGGGCGGTATACTGAACTAGGACAGCAAAAGGGACCATTTTCCTTGTTTATGCAAGAACAAGGCATTCAGGCTCATTATACTACACCTGGTACTCCTAAGAAAAACGGAGTTGCAGAGAGAAGAAATAGAACATTTATGAATATGGTGAGGTGTATGATGTGCACCTCAGGTCTTCCAAGGATGTTGTGGGAAGAGGCACTTAAAACAGCGAACTATCTGACAATAGAACACCTAGCAAAGCTGTTGTCAAGACTCCTTTTGAGCTGTGGAAGAATAGAAAACCAAGTGTATTGCACACACACGTTTGGGGCTGTAAGGTAGAGGCTAGGCCATACAATCCTCAAGAGTCCAAGCTTGATTCAAAAACCATTTCAACCTTTTTTGTTGGCTATCCAGAGAACTCAAAAGGCTTTAGATTCTACTGTCCATCACAGACAACTAGAGTTGTCGGAACAAATAAAGTTGTGTTCATTGATGAAGTAAATTTCGCTGACAAGTTTGAAGATTTTGAGTTTGATGAGTTAGCTGAGAGTGAGCTTATTGTGGTTGATAAGTCGGTTTCAAAACCAGTAGTTGTTTCAGCTGATTTTGATACTTAAATTACACCTGCAGCTCAAAACCATGTCAAAGTAGATATTGCAAATGCACAAATAGTACAAGAACCTGAAAATGTGCAACCACCCCCACCTCAACCTATTCTTAGAAGATCACAGAGAGAAAGAAGGTCAACTCTGGATGCATTAGCTGCAGATTTTCAGGTTTATTTACAGAAGGCAGATTTTGACATTAGTTTTCAAGTAGGCCATTGAAAGTGAAAGTTCTCACCAATGGGAGGAGGCTATGGTTTATGAGTTAAAGTCTATGCATGTCAACAAGGTATGGACACTTGTTGAACAACTAGAGAATCACAAAGCAATAAGCTGCAAATGGGTATTTAAAACCAGAACCAATTCTGATGGGAGTATAGAGAGGTTTAAAGCCAGGCTAGTGGTTATAGGCTTTACACAGTAAGAGGGCATTGACTCTAATGAAACATTTTCTCCTGTTTCAACAAAGGATGCCTTTAGAGTTGTCATGGCTTTAATTGCTCATTATGACATGGAGCTACACCAAATGGATGTCAAGACTGCTTTCTTGAATGTTGAGCTTGAGGAATAAATTTATATGAAGCAACCTAAGGGCTTCATTGAACCTGGAACTGAAAAGTTAGTGGGTAGGCTAAATAGGTCCATCTATGGATTGAAACAAGCTTCAAGGCAGTGGTACTTGAAGTCTGATGCAGTGGTAAGTGATTTTGGTTTCTAAGAAAATCAAGTGGATGAGTGTGTGTACATGAAGCTAGAAGGGAAAGATATTATTTTTCTGATTTTGTATGTTGATGGCATTTTCCTTGCAGGCACTAGTTTGAAATTGCTGAAAAACACCAAAGGGTTCTTGTTAAAGAAGTTTGATATGAAAGACTTAGGTGAGGCAGGTTATGTGCTTGGTATAGAGATTAAAAGAGATAGAGTAAGGCATTTGCTTGGACTATCGCAACAAGGCTATATCAATAAGGTGTTGAAAAGGTTTGACATGCAAAACTGTGCAAGTAGTGAGGTGCCTATGTCAAAGGGTGATAAATTGACTAGGGAACAATGCCCTCAGAATGAGATTGAAAGAGAGACTATGAAGACTAAGTCTTATGCACAGCTTGTAGGTAGTTTGATGTATGCACAAGTGTGCACTAGACCTGGCCTATGCAACAGGCATTTTATCAAGATTTCAGTCCAATCTAGGCCCTGAGCATTGGATAGCAGGCAAGAAGGTTTTGAGGTACCTTCAGAGAACCAAAGATCATCTATTAGTGTATAGAAGAGTCAAGGAACTTGAGGTTGTAGGCTATTTTGATTCATATTTTGCCAGTCACTTTCCTTCCTCTAAAAAGTCGACCTCGGGTTATGTTTTCACACTTGCAGGAGGAGCCATTGCTTGGAGATATCAAGCAAACCCTAATTGCCACTTCTACAATGCAGGCAGAATTCATAGCAATTTAAGAAGCTGTTTGTGAGGGGTTGTGGTTAAAGAATTTTCTGGTTCAGACTAAGGTAGTTGACTACATCATTTCAAAACCAATGAAATTTTATTGTGACAACTCAGCTGCAGTGTTCTTTACTAGGACTAATAAGAGGTCTACTAACTCCAAACACATAGACCTTAAGTATTATAGTGTGAGAGAAAGAGTCAAGCATAGGAAAATTGAAGTTTTGAAGATTTGAACTCTTTTCCAGTTGGCTGATCCTTCCACCGGCCAAGGCGATGACAGTGGCTGCATTCAAACAGCATGCTAATGAAATTGGAGTTTTATCAAGCTTATTAGATGCTTGAAACCAGTGGGAGTGTTGCATTTGAATAAGACTTGTGGTTTTTTGTGTTGTTATTTTCAGAAAATTTTCTCATTATACTGAATTATAACTTTTAATTGAGAAATTGGAGTGCAATGAAATTAAGTTTTCATTTTGGTTTGCAGCCTTACTGAGTGACACATGTACTAAAGTTCATGTTTTGGTTGATTAAATATGATATGGCTATCTGAATGTCATTCTCAATGTTCTATTATATTACTGCAATGTGTACCTGTTCTATCTTGCTTACAGGTTATTAAAGTGAGTACATGAGGGAAAATTTTCAAACTGGAAGTTTTGTACTCAGGTTCATGCATACAGAACCTTAAAGAGGACCAATATCTCATGTGAAATGCAAAATTGACACTTGTAGTTGTGTAGCTACTGTGTTTAGTTAACTAAACACAGTTTGTCTCTTAACTCTGTGTTATTTCAGCATTTTGACAGTTCATGTTATAAGTCTATAAAGCTTGTTATTTATCTCACTGTGCACTAAAGAATGTTATTATACCTGAGACATTATGACTTCTTGTTATAGAAACTATTCCCAGTCCAAGTGGGAGAATGTTAGGGTGCGTGGACTGAGAATATTTCCTTAAAGCATAACAACCGTTATACAACCCTTAGCCCACCCCACCCTTACATATGTCAAGAGTGAGAATCGAACCCATGGCTTTTACAATGTTAGAATTATAACTTACCAACAGGTCACATGTCACAGGTCACCGACAAGAGGGTTATGCATTTATCATATATTTCACCGACAAGAGGGTTATGCATTTATCTTATATAACAATATAGATGAAGATATATGCAATAGAGTTGGATTGAATCTCAAACTCCTTGATGGGACTGAGCTTAGAGTGATCCACTTCTCTTTATAAATAGGAGTCCCTGTGTTCACTCTATATACGCTGAAAATACAGCAGCAACACCGTCTAGCTTTTCACATATTGAATGCTTCACAGGAGGCTTTTTATTGAGTTCCTCATTCCAGCTTCTGCTCATTTCCAGATGGCTCTTCAAGAACAAGGTTGGCATTTTCAGTCTCTTGATCATGCTTATATCAATGTGTATCTGATATGTTCTGGTGTATGTTCATTGATATGTAAATGACATGTTTGAATGTGTTTGTGTTGTTAATGATTGATTGTATATTCTGTGGCAACACCAAGAAGATTCAAGGGGATTGAAACGAAGCCAATAGCTTCCATGGTTGAATTTTCAAAGCAGTGCCTTAAAGCTTCATGAAGAAGGAAAAGCCTGATTGAGGCTTAATGAGGTTAGCTGAGAACTATCAGTAAACCATCAAAGAAGTTTGGTTTTGGAAACTCACTGTGATCAAGCTAATTCATCCAAAATACATGAGTTTGATCATTAACATACAAGGCCAATACCCATGGCCTTTTTATTATTTTTAAGCTTTGAAGCATCTCTTTTATCTTAAAATATTTGACATGAGCTATTCTTCGTCGAAGCAGAGATTGCAAAGACCTATTCTTCGTCGACAGATTGCATATGAGCTAGAAAAGTGGTTATAACTGATCATGCATATCAAGTTGTCAATATGCCACTATTTGAATTGTCTAGCTACCTCACTGGCCTATTTTGGAGGCCTATACATGATCGGCCAAGTGTTCTCAGTTTGTACTTATCAGTTAAGCCAATGCAAGTGGCTTGGAAGTATAACAGCTAAATCGAGACATTTTCCGTCAAGATTGAGACCTATGACTTCAAAGTCTGGGGGAAAATATTTGAGCCCAAATTAACATTTTCCTAATATTTTATCAAATTAATTGACTTTGTATCCTGCGTTCATGTCATCTGATTGCATGAAGTTGAAACAGAACTCATGAGATGAAATAACAATATGATGAATTTTTTCCTTCATAAATGGGGTCAACACATAAATGTGTAGAGTTTCTTCTCTTCTCTAGTATCTGTAGCAACATGTCATTCAAACCTCAAAAGCAAGACCCACAAAATGTAAGTGCTACAAATAGCAATATCTATGGAGATATCTGCAAACTTGTTAACTGACCCACAAACTAAACAGCCCCATCAAATCAAAACCTGCCTTTGTATCTGGTGAAAAACCTATCTATGATGTTAGCTTCTTTTTGTATGCCATAACTACATAAAGTGGCATACAATAAATCTTTTAGAAGGATCAGACAATGCAACGGTAAGTTTTGAGGGCACCAACAGCTCCACCATGGTAAGTAATCTTTACCACCTGTCCCTTCTCCAATCCAAAGTAGCGTGCAAATGCATCGGTTTCCAGCATGAGAGGGAGCTGGGGAAGAAACATAAGAATCAACTGGTTCAGTAATTTAATCAACCAAATTAGAATTGCTGCTTGAATACAAAGAAATAAAGAATCCCCTTTAATCATGTCTTCAGCAGAACTTCTACCTTCAATATTTTCATGAAACACACATAAGATAAAGAGGTGGCAAAGTCAGCAAGAACATGATGTAGGATTAGATTTATTCGCACAGCTGCCTATTTTCATCACCCAATTAACAGTCATTGCAATTACTTACTGCAATAACCTTGTGTTTACTACAGCATCAAATTTCACAGCTACACAAAATTGTGGCCTCAAATTCTTCAAGCTCCTTTAGATTAGTTAAGTAAATGCAATCAGTAATATGACAACAAAATCTTTATGGCCTCAAGTTATGTGACAGTTCTACTTAGGATGAGACTATCTTGCTTCTATATTCTGCCCTTCTCCACAGATTTAAATGGAACAAATGCTAGTTCTGCCATACATTTCTAGAATAAAAAGGGATGATGGTCAAGTGACACTGCATTCAAATCTGTTCTCTCTTAACCCACAAATACCCTTCCTCAATGACGCTTCATTACCCATACTCTAAGATATAACACTGAGAATCCAATTCATTCAGCCAAAAATGGTTTCTAAGAATCCATGTGAAAATAAAGACTGAGTGCAAATTCACTAATTACTTTAGATTTACTAGTGACCAGCTTTAGGTAAAGTTGCTTTAGGATTGGATGGACTTCCAAAAGAGAAATAAACTTTCCATGCTATAAACAATCTGAGAAAAAAGAGATCATTTGATTGAATTCTATACTCCTAACAAATAGAGTAAAGCACTTCTACGGAAACAACAATCAAGGATCAAGATGTCACATGAACTCACTTGCTTCCTTTTGTTTTACTCATTCAAGACTAAACATTAACAGATTATGGCATAGAAGTTTGAAACACTGAGAAGATATGGCAAGCCTAAAATATCCCTTGCTGCCCCACCATCAGTTGAAGTAGTGACTGCCCCCTCATGACATGGAATGTTAGATTCGTTCTACCTTTTAGGTGAGGTAATTATTTCCACTCCCCATTAAATATCATTCTTTATGGGCCAGAAGGAAAGACGGACAGTCCACATGTTCTTATCAAGCATGTAAATTAGTGTTCAAGAGACCTCCATACTCAATCAAGACAAACTTAACCATTTAAAGATTATCCTTGAACATAGGAATGATTATGTCAGCAAATAGTTACCTTCTTGTCTTCCAACTTGTACTTCCTTAGCAGATGTTTCTTTTCTTCAGCAGAAAGTATCTCATACTTTGGCTGTAAAACATGCTTTGTAACATTGACCAGCAGTTCAGAGATCTGAAGCAAAATCACAAGTGTTGTGGTAAAATTGAAACTCTTCAGCTAAACAAACACAAAGAAAGAAAATAAAGGAAAGAAAGCATAGACAGCTGCATTGCTTGTATAAGTTTATACATTACACTTCCATCTAAATTGATATATCATGAAACTCACGTTGAAGACCATCAATTTAAATAGAACTTTAACTCTTGAAATCTTTATACTTATAAAAGGGAGGAAAAAAAGAAGAAGAAAAAAAAAATTACTAGCTAAAACAATATATTGATCTTCTTTGTTCTCAAGTCATATTTCTAAGTAACTAATGATCTTCTGGTAGTTAACCTATCTAGCTAGTAATGTATCTATATAGTGCTGCAGGACTACTGGTTTGTGCTTTCTACTTGTTCAGTTTATGACACTAGGATTTTGATTCCTCTACTTTGCATATCAAGTTATTCAATCACTGTGACCAGTTCCAATGTCTTCCAAAGTCACATATGCGATCCAAGCCATGAGCCAGAATGTTGCCAAATGCAATGTTCAGTTAAAACTAACAAAATGACTGAAGGACAGAGGAGCATTATTTAAACAGAAAAGTTCTATATATTTTTGTTTCAGAGCAAAAGCAGACAAAGGAGCGATCTTGTCAGTTAGGCAAAGTTGCCCCTTAGGCCTTTCAACATCTTTACGGTACAATAACGTAGAATAATCATGAGGCAACTTACGTGAAAAATTTCAACTTTGTAAGGATAGTTTTCCAGTTCTTTTCGAGCATAGGAGTTCATTTTACTTTGCAGGACAAGCATCAGAGAGCTTATATCTTTGTTCAGGAGGTTAGCATAAATGGCACGAACACTCGCCTTTCTGATTTCATCAGTTCCACAGAAGATGACCATAATCTGCAAAAGAAATCGACTTTTAATGCATTACCACTACAACAACTGCCTGTAGACACTTTGGAGTGAATATCAACCAAATATGTGGTGTGGAAAACGAAAAAGAGAATACTTGCATACAATTGCATTAGAAGTATAAAAAAAACATGTAGATAACTATAGATTTCATCAATTCTTGAAGCGCTACATGCCAACAATGTAAAATAATTAGCATTTAGATGACTTCTTAGTGACTAAGCCTCTTCGAACAGAAAAGGAAATTGAGGTTTACATGTCATTTAGCCATATGAAATCCGGTTTACTTTTCGACCAAGCCAGTGTCTAACCAGAGACTGAATTTGATCATTTCATTCATCTCTTGCTCCAACACTCACAATTTTCTTAGAATCATCAGCAAATATCAAGTTTACAAGAGTTCCTTATTTCATTATTTATCCATAGCTATCTCACATCATTATCAATAAATCTATAACAACAAATTTTATCATACAAAGAAACAGGAACTGAGGCTTTGCTCTGTAAAACTATGAATAGAGAGAGAGAGAGAGAAGAGGCACCTTGTTCTTGGAATTGGAGCGGAGAGAGGCGCAGATGGTGAGGCGGTCGAGGTCAGGGTTTTGGCCGAACGCGGTACGGAACTCAGTGAGTGAGCGAGTGAGGTCCGAGTCGGCGACGTAGTAGCCTCGGTCGCTCAGCATCTCCATCACCGTACGACGAGACACGTAGTACCTGTAGCTCTCCAAGCTCCCTCCACCGACGACGTCGCGGCTCGTCATGCATCCCGCCCGGCCTCCTCCACCGCCACCCGAAACGGCGTCGTCCAACACCACGGCAGCCATTCTCTCTCTCTCTCTCTCTCTCTCTCTCGTCTCTTTGGTTTTGCTTGTGAGAGTGAGGGAGTGTTTAGGTGGAGTGGGGAGGGGGGAATATCTAGTGTACACTTGTACAGCTCATTCATTATGTGTCAGAGTGCGCCTACTCGCTTCGACTAGTTTTCAATTTCGTTACTCGCTCTTGTTACTTATAGTGACAATTTGGTTTTGATGCATGACATCGTAGAATTTTCGAATATTTTCAAGCTCAGGAGCTAGCTTAGAGGCCCACTAACATAGATCTCCAGCCTTATGACCTATAAGGTCAAAAAATTTAATAAATTAGATTGATATTACGGGGAGCCTGATATTACACATGTTTTATGAATTTTTTTTTTTTATCAAGAATAAACTTCATTAATAATGAACTGGATACAATGAGTTTTAGCAACATCTCATACATAGAAATGGCCACTGGACTTCACACTGGAACTCCAACATGACTGACTGACAGAGCCAAAAAAGCCCCGACTCAACTACAGACTTAAAACTTGCACTACAATTAACAGGCAAAAACAACATGCGCAGGAACAGTGAATCCTTGACACATAACTTTGTCAACACTAACTCGTCACCCAGAGTCCTCCTGACCTGCCTTTGATCGACCAAGTCTACACTCGTTGTGACTTCGAACCCAACCAAAGTGAAAAGCTAGACCGTCAGACCTGAGACTAAATTAAACCCAAGACCATTGCCACCTAAATGTCAACAACGTCAATCCACACATGCTCCAAATCGCCATTACCTCCACCTGAAATCAACAGGAACAATCCCACTAGAAGGCCAAGGATGATTGTCTGTGCCAGTATGCCACCGTCAGACATTTTCGCCACCGCTGCTGACCCAACTCCAGAACAGGACCGACCTCTAGACCGCCGAATAGAAGATTGCCTATGCCAAAATTGCAGTGCCCCGACCCAACAGCTAAAACTTAAAACAAAACCTTGAAAGTGACTTATTGCTAAAAAACAAACCAAAAGAAACCAAACCCTAAACACAAACATTAAACCCGGCCCAACCCCCATCCATGCTGCGGGCCGCCATACCCACCGCCCTACAACCTATTGCCATCCACCCCCCTCCGACCACCGTTGCTGCAGCAATTGAAGCCCCAATCTCCAATGGAGTTGCTCCGCAATCCGATTGGATCGAAACACATATCCATCAACTAGTCTGCACCGAGCAAAAGCTATTCCTTGCTACACATATAGTTTCCACCACCTTGAACCTAGGCCTCCCCATGATCACTGTCGCACCTCCAGATTCGCCGCCAACTTGACGACGTGCAGGCGCTATCTGACCCTCCAACCCTCCATCCCCCCCCCCCCCCCACCATTCCGGCAAGCAGGGCCACCCCTCCCCATATCCAAGCAAAACAGCCCAAACCCGATCGAAGCAACTTGATCGGGTCGGACACCAGAGGAGCCCAGCGACGCCACCCAGTCACCACCGCCAGGAAGCCTCCGATCCCTCCAACCACAACGCCATCCTCGCGCCGCTGTAGGATAGAACGACCCCACCTGCACGCCCACCAACCACCGATGCCCTTCGCCGTCAGAAGCTCCCAGCGATTTGGAGAGCGCTGTCAACCCCCCACAAATGCTTCTCCCACCGGACCGCGTACACCCGGACACTAGGTCCCTTCTATCCCGTCAGACGACGACGCCGTGAGGGCGTGCCGCCGGACAGGAGCGAATTCTGAATTTTTTTTTTTTTTTTGAGAAGATGAAAATTTTGAATATTAATTGAACACCACGTAAAAACTAGTTTCAAACACCACTCACATATTAATAAGGTTAAATACTTAGATTAGAAAATTTTTAATATTTTGAAAATTTTGAACCGATTCAAACGACTGTGTTTCAGACCAGTATCTCACAAAGAAACCATGAAAACTCCCTTCAAAAGCTAACCATTTCTTTGTAATAGTATTCTAGAAGAGCGACCAAGCCAGTTGGCAGTTATAGATGATGGATTACTTGCCAGAAGAGTTGATAGTTGTAATCCTAGCTAGGTTGCCGATTAAATCCCTAATCCACTTTCACCAATGTTTCAAAACACCGGTGTCTGCGACCTACAATTCGCCAAAACCCATTTCAAAGTAGGTTGTGAGTAGCAAACCTTCCACCGCAGACTCCTCCTCCGCACTGCCTCGAAATTCAAGATTAAATCGTGAAACCTGGAGACGTCGTTGTCCTTCCTTGACAAGTCCTCCACCAGAAAGGTTAAGTGCCCTTTCCAACAACCCGTACGATTTAATATAGAGCTATTGAGCACCTACAATGGTCTGATTCTTGCGGCTCAAAAAACAAAATGTACGTCTGGAACCCATCCATTGCTTTCTTCAAACAATTGTATGGTGTTCCCTCTAAATGTCATTCTCTACTCTACTTTGGTTTTGGCTATGTCTCCGCCGTTGACGAATATAAAGTTATTGCCAAACTATGTTTGGAATGAGAAAGCAAATGCCCACATATTCTCATCCAAAGCCAACATTTGGAAAAGGATTAGAGCCCCACTCTTTTCCAATTTTCCAAATAAAGGGACCCTTTTAAATGAGGTGCTTCTATGTTTGAAGGTTGCCTGTCTGAGACCAATATTTATTGTGGCTCTGTTGATTTATGGGTCATCAGAGATTATGATGTTGTTGATTTCTGGACTAAGTTATTTAACTTGAAGGTTTTCAATCAGCCTGAGGGTATTACTTATTTCATGCCAATCTTGGTTACAAAAACGGGTATATTTGTGAAGAAATGGGTTATTCCAGTGGGGGGTTACAGTTCGAGTTGATAAGGATTGCTCATGAGGAAGATCAACTTGAGACGTATATAGTTAGCAGCATTTTTATTAGTGACAAGATTGAAAATCACATTATGAACTAATTACAGAAAAATACAATAATAATCTATTAGATGACTCGTTTTGTAACAGTGTGAGCATCTCTGGTAAGAGAGCCTTTAAACTGAAGGTCTAGTAAGATGAATATTATTAGTGGCGTGTAACGGTAAAGAACATTGAAAATGAAATGTATGTCATTTTTGGATTATGAGAGGTGGCATCAAATTTGGAATATATTAGGATTTGCCTATATCCATGTTTTGGAGTTCAGTGAGTTTACGGTGATACTTTTCTAGAATGAAGATCATCTTTGACATGAAATTTACCTTGTTTCAATAGTGTTCATCTAGTCAGTAACTGACCAAGGAAATTATGATTAACCACCCTAGGGTGTAAATTCAATGGTGAAAATAATTATTTTTAACTTGAGTTGTTTTGTTTTCCACTGTTATATTTACATCAAACAGTTGTTAAGCATAAATTACTTGGTCAATCACTGATTAGGTGAACACTATTGTATCTTGTTCCCACAGTTAAGATGGTGGGATTCCAATTCTGTTTTTCTAATTTCAAAATGAGACGATTTGGTGTTTATTTAGGAGGAAAAAGCGACCATGTTACTTTGATTTTGTTGTTGTATTAGATTTCTAATTTACACCAAGCAAAGCTTGCACTATATTCGTTTCTACTTCTCAAATTTCTTAAAAGATGCACACATAATCTCGTTTCATTTGTAGAAAGGAAACTAATTCCGGTTCCATGCAAGGAGTATAGGGTGATGGGATGTATTGCAGCACACCACCTCCCCCCCCCCCCCCCCCCCCCAACCAATTTTTTTTTTTTTAAGAAAAAAATAACTTTTATACACACACACATACAAGATGTACATAAGCAACTCAAGCAAATAAATGCATGAAGATAGAAGGAAGATTAGAGACCGACTATTGTTTTTATGGAAATGCTCACAAGTATCGAAAATGACTACAACTTTCAAAACCTTCCACAATTAAAAAAAAAAAAAAACACCCACAGTTTTAAAAGCGCAAATTGTTTTTTTTCTTTTAAACCCACCGTTCGTGAACTCTCTATCCAACCTATAAAACTAGCACAAAACAGTAATGCACGAACCAAAATAAATCATATCTAGTTTTTTGGCATCTAGTGAAAATGGTGATCAAGATCCCTGAGACCTCTAAAAGCAAAGACAGAAAAAAAGACGAAGAGGATATTGGTAGACACTGGATACTCAAAACTCAATCATCGAATCAATGATTTACCAGATCTAGAGGTATATATATAATTCTTGTTCTATTATGGTTTCGATTTATTTAATTTTATTTGTTTACACAAACACAAGTTGTATATAAATCTAGGTGCCTCTTCTGTTTAGTTATTGGCTATTGATTTTTTTTTTTTTTGACTTGTTAGATAATTTGCTCTGTAATATTAACGTGAGTTTATGAGGATAAATTTCTTGGGTACTACCCTCTCTAATTAGGTTACAATTTATACTAATCATATTGGCCGGTAAACATTTGAAACTATACCATTTAGATTACAATTTAAGTCTTAAAACAACACACAAAACTATAGAGGTCATGAATTTGAATCTCACTGACATATGGGAAGGGGTCGAGTGGGCATAAAAAATAAGCGTCAAAACGAAGTTCTATAGAGATTGGTATTTACAGATGGGGTGGTGCTCTTGTATTGTTTTAAGACCAATTTAGGGCCCAATCAGTTAAGTAATTGTAGGTTATCTGTAGCTGGATTTGGAGCCTATATTATAAGACGTTGGGTTTGATGCATATATTAATGAAGCTCTATTTAGTGAATAGGATATTGTTTTTCAACTAAACGTACACTTATATGATTTCCCTCTCCAAAACGAAAACTGAATACTCACTGATTCATACATTTACATTTATTTCTAAATTCTATATGCACATAGCGTGAGCCTTATGATGATGAAGGGTACGTAATTCTGTTATGTGCCAAGTAAATAACAGAATGCTCAAATGATGCTACATACTATGTTGTATCACTGCTGCCTAATTGAGCTAGATCATAATTTTGGCTATGAGATTCTAGTTAATGATACTGTGCTTGGCCTGAGGAGTAATGTCGATTCCGATATTGCAAATTGGCATTGTGAGTTAGAATTTGGCAAGGGTCATTTAACAGTGAACTTAAAATATGATAGAGAGACCATTTTAATGCAGAGCAGGTAATGTTCACTTTTGGTCATTAGTTTTATAGTATTATATGATGCATTAATGTGTTAGTATTTCTGATTAATTTTATTGGGTAGGTACTTCTCTGGAGAAAATTTCAAATCACATGGTGGGGCCCGACCACGACTTGGATCCCGAAGAACGACATACGAGCTACTTAGTTATGGTAGAAGCTGGCATGGCCAAGACCTCACGGGGAGGCCACCCTCCTGGCCTCACCAAGTAGCTTTATAATTAGCCTTGTTGTACACTAGAATAGTCTATGTACATTAGACAAAAGTGTTATTCCACATAAAAGATGAGGGAAAGGATGGAGCATCCCTTACCTATAAAATGGGACACCCTCACACTTAGATAGCATTCACAAATATATAGTATAAACTTTCAAGTGGATGTAGCCATCCCAAAAAGGGTGGTGAACCACTATACATCTCTCTCTCTCTCTCTCTCTCTCTCTCTCTCTCTCCCCCCCCCCCTCCGAAATCACACCTAAACAAATATAGAATTAATACGACAATTTCAGTGTTTCAAAAACCAGTGTAATATTGATGTTTTATATAAGATTGAACATCAATACAGATCCAACAAGCGATGTCCTAGGAGTTCTTGGACTTCGTTATATAATTAAAACTAATGTGCCTAAGACTAAAAGACACCGTATGTGTTATGAGTATGATGTTAAAATGTATTAGTGTTGTTGGACCTATACTTCATTAAGCATAAAATGCAAAAATATAAAGGTTTGACAATAGCTAAACATGCAAATTTGTTATCATTTTACATCGATCAGATGGTAAACCGATGTTTATTTTTGTTCGGGACATCAGTTAAAAACCTATGTCTGAATTTTCATGATCTTTCTCTACACCTACTAATACATTAGTCGACTTGTTGTTCTACATCGGCCAGAAACCGATGTCTGATGACGTAATTTTAGTAGTGTGAAGAGTATACAGGTGTATGTGATCAAATTAGAACTCTAAGGACACAAACAATTTTAGGTGTAAAGTTGAGAAAGGTGAAATATATTTAATCCTAATAATTAATTAAAAGAGGATTTGTTGCGTAGTACCCAATATAACAACTTCATTTTTTAGGCCACAAGTCCAACAATCTTGCAATTGTACGAAATAAAATTTTCATTACATGTTGTTCATTACATTTTGCAACTATAGTATAACATTTTCTCGATCTTAAAAGAAGGTTAGCCCCTTTAAATACTGATGTACTTTCCATATACATAAGCTATAATTGTTAGATCGAGAGAGAGGTGTGAAATCATCACTAGAAGCAAAAGAGAGTAGCTATATATAGCCTTGTAAGAAGCATGCAAGAAGAGTGTTTGAGTGGTAACAGATCCCAAAATCAAGAGGAAAAGGTAAGGAGAGAGTGGTATAGATTATGGTAGGTAATGATGGAGAAAATATAGTAATTACACCCTAAAACATGGAAGATTTTTGGGTGGTGATGACGGTAGACTTTTGGGTAATATGGAGAGTTGAGATGGACTAGAAAAAAGGTAAAATGTATGGAGTTGATTTTGAACCAAAATGTTTGGGATTTAGTTGGGATAGAATAATGATGAATGAATGTAATGGAATAGGTACTATGTTACTCCTCTTCCTTGCTCCTCCATAAATATAGCCAGAAAATACAATGCACCACCATGAGTGGTGGTTTGCCGAAATTTGGAATTTAACATTTTGCTCAACATTTGACCGTCATTCTTCCTAACTCCAATTCTCCACTTCAAAGTGCAAAATGGATGTTTCCTTCACTCTTGCAATATTCCTAGATCAATAAGAAAATGATTTAGTAAAAGCTATTTAGGAAAATGCATATATATGTAAATTATGGTCTAACATTTATGTAATGGCTTTCTTTGTCAGTCCCACTGGGGCAGGTCGTTATGTAGTTTTGTTGAACTATAAATGAATTGACAGCTTGAGATAATTCCTCTCACCATCTCCAAGCGCCTCCTCACCAGACTTCATCACCTTTCTCCTCCCCCACCTCCGGTGGGGCAGTTGCAAATGATATGGATATCGTTGCAACCGCAGCAATGGAGAAGGGTGGGATAAGTGAGGGTAGAGGTACTTTTGCGGCCTCCTTCGCTTAGAATGTCCTTCTCTCCCAACAAGTGAAATCTCTCAGATTGACTGCAGTTGAACTCGAACAGTTGGTTGACGAGACTGTGTCAACTCATTGATAGGGCGCATTCCCCAGCTACCAGCTTCACAGGCTTGCTGCAGTGGTGCTTGTGGTGGTGGTGGCGGAGGAGGAGAAGGTGGTGCTTCATTGTTGGAGTTAGCACCAAGGGAAGGCTTCAAACAGTTCCCCATTAAGTTTGAAATTATGAACAATTTATGAGAATTTGGAAGTGTGAAAAATTAATGAGGAAGTTGACAATTTAAAGAGCAGCGAGCTCTCATCCTATCACTTTCATCTTTCCAGACATAAAAAAGTGAAAGATGGTGCATGTTTTTCTGTTTAAATTGCCAACTTCCTCATCAATTTTTCACACTTCCAAATTCTCATCAATTGTTCATAGTTTCAAATTTTATGGAAAACTGTTTGAAGCATAAGAGATGAGAGAAAACGTTTTTGGATACGTTTTCTCATAATAATTCAAGTTTTATCAATTGAGATTTATGAGCAGAATAAGAAAAAAAAAATCGAGTTGATGTAGGAAGGTATCCAACTTTTTCATGAGCTTAATGAACCAAGTATACAAAAGTTCAAGATCAAGTCGCTACTTTCATGAAGACAACACAAGCCGGATGAGTTAAGCTTGCACTTTATCGAGTCAATGACCCTCTTCAATCCATTTTGCTATTATTTGGAGATCAAATCACTATGGATATGCTTGACTTCATTTGGCTAGGGTATGGATATGACAATACTTATGAGAAAGATGAGGTTTATGATGTGAGACTGGTGGGTCTTCAAGGGCGGCGCCGGTGGTCTGGGTCCTCTCTGTCAGAGATGGCGCTCGGTCTGTCAAATATGGCCGGTGATTGCGGACGGTCTGTACGGGAAGAGGAAGAAAGAGGCCGGTCTGGACGGTGAAGGGTGATTCGAGGCTGTGCGGGCTGACCGCTGATGCGCGGTGTTGCTGCTAGGATTTGCAGGTGCGAAGCGCTGTGGCTGGCCGGCTGTGGGGGTGCGTGGCCGGGGAGAGGAAAAGGCAGAGGTGAGGCCGCGACTAGGTGGGATCGGAGGCAAGGTGCAGCAACGCGGGTATGGGGAGCAGCAGCGACAGAATCAAGGCTGGAGGGGTGAGCGGAACAAGGATGAGGTCGGCTGTGGGGCTTTGTGGCCGGAATTTTTTTGTTTAGGGTGGCGGCAGAAAAAAAAATTTGTCTAGGGTTTTTTGGTTTTTTTTTTTCTTGGCTATTTGCTCTGAGCGTGCTGATAACGTGTAAAAGTAAAATGGAATTGGAATTGGTCTACTCATTTAATTTCATAGTCACTTTATATAGGGAGAGAATTACAACGGAAATATCAATTACAATGATGACATTAAATGCTGATTAATCTGTAATTGATGCTGATTGATGGTAATTGCTAATTCCTTGATTCTCTCTTCGTCAGTCACTTTGACGAAGGCACATAATGTGCTTTTCCTTTAACAAAATCCTTATTCTTAGACCTTATCAAATTAGAAAAAAAATTTCCTTTAAAATGTAAAATAAATAAATAAAGTTTAGAATCTAACCAGAAAAGTTAATTTCATAGAGTATCTTCGATCATCACCATTAATCAAGGGCGAAGTTTCGATCAGTGGTTGAGGTGGCGAATTTTATACTTTACGAGATTAGCCTTCTTAGAACATCTTTAGCAATACTAGCCATTTTTGAGTCAAATTTTAGCTAAAGTAGCTAAAAAGTCATTTTAACTAGCCACTTTAGAATTACGTCTGTATCAATGCTCTCTATTTTAGCTAGTTTTGAATTTATATTATTTTTAAATAAATATTAAATAGTTTAAATGTATTTATAAATTACATAAAATAACTTAAAAGGAATGGTTTAAATTATAGAAAGCCTCATCCCGCTCTTTATATTTAGGAGCGAGATAGCTAAAAGTTATAATAGAGAGCCACTTAGGAATCTAGTGCAGCTGCTAAAATAGATAAAAAACTAAACATGCTCTCTAAAATAGCTAAGGAGCCACAATAGAGAGTCTGCTAAAGATGTTCTTAGTAATCTCAATTTTCTCATCTTCAGAAGTATTAATGAAATACATGATGAGGAATGTCACATAAGAATACGCGGAATTAGCAGGACTATCTGGTCTGTTTGTAGTTGACATACCTGACCCTAATGTGGAGCAGAAGGATGCACACAAGGAACTGTTTCTAGGGCAGCAAGGGGCAAGTTAACAATGGACCCACAGATGAGCAGCAGCAAGGGATATACATTCTGATGAAACCAACAGTTGAAGATGGTCTATTCGATGTGCTTGATGGCATCCTAGAACTTCTTGATGTGGAAGAGCGCTAGGATCCATTAAGACTTGATTTGTAGTACTTATCATGATATAGATATTTGATCGATAACTCTCTAAACTTATTTGTTTGTTTTGTTAGACTGAGATGTCGTCTATTTAGGAAATCTCTTACCCTTGGATATATTCTTGTGTGTGCGAGGAAAAAAAGTGATTGTCTATATACAAGAAACATTCCTATAAACCATTTGTTTTATAAACCTTCACTACAAGAAAAAACATGTTTAACAACATGCAATTCACGTTGTCAATCACTTTTGACAACGTTTGGCGCATGTTGTAGATGCCAGAGTCATTAAAAGTCCACGAGTTCTTAACATCGCGCTTTGCACGTTGTTAAAAAGAGGCAAAGCATGTTGTTGTAATTATTCAACAATGAGCTCTGCACGTTGTCATAAATTTTTGACAATGTTTCAAGCGCATGTTGTAAGTTTTAACAACACTCTCAGCATGTTGTCTTTAGCTTTCGACAACATACATGGCATGTTGTCATATTAATGGATACGTTGTTATAAATTTCAGTACATAGTATTGCACCCAATTTGCTGGGCTCTGCTTTCCTGTACCTCTATAAACATTCACCATTACTTAAACACATTCACATGCCAATATTAATACACACTAACCATGTATGAAAAATATAATTTCATTAGGAGTGCGGAGTGCCACATTCTCTTATACATATGTTCTTTACAAAACTTTGTACTAGATTCTTTGTTCATCAGCATTGACAAAACATGCATGGTACTTCCTGACCTACATATATTCTCTAGTAAAGCAAAATGTACCTGCTACTTCAACTACTAAGGGAGCATTTTAATGGAGCTTTTGGGCCATGCAAGAGTGCTTCCTACAGCTTCACCAAGTTGTTTGGCATCAAAGAGAGAGAAGTGAGCAGATCTGAGAGACGCTGCAAGTGAGTGAGTGAGTTGATACCTTGAGAGAATTTGAAATTGAAACTGATATCTGAGCTTTTGATTTTGATACCTTGAGAGAATTTGAAACTGAGAATTTGAAATTGAAAACTGAGAACGAAGAGCTGCTTGAAAAGTACCTTGAGAGAGTTGACGGCGAGAGGGAAGGAAACAACTAGGTGGCTCCGACCCCGTCAAACATTATGAAGGTCACCGTCGATGAGTCGATGAGTCGAGAGCTTTTGGTGGCGGGAGCGTTTAGTGACAGCTCGCTTCTCACAAGCTAGGTCAATGAAATTTCAAATTTCTCCTAAAATTTAGAATAATTAGAATAAAACTGACAGCTCCCCTCACCAATTTTTTTTTTTTTTTTTATCTCAAAGTTTTGACAGCGTTCGCCACATGTTGTCATTCCGAAAAATTTTCAACAACGTGTACACCTGCTTGTTGATAATTTAATTAACAACTTTTAGATAACAACACGCAAAGTAAGTTGTTGATAACTAAATTAACAACATGCAAATGACCCATGTGGTAATACATGGTTTTCTACAACGCACATCTTTTGCCCGTTGTGAAATATTGTAAGTAACAATGAGCATTTACAGCATGTTGTTATTTTGATGTTGTGGTAGGCTACTTTGCTTGTAGTGCTTATGTGTTTATTTGTCATGATATCTGATCTACTTCAAATCTTAGAAAACTCAGTGATGTACATATTTGTGATGAAAAGTATTTAATGATCAGGTGTTAATCATCCTCAAGTTTAAACGGTGAGAGAAGCATATACACATATGACAAACTCAATTTCTATAAGTATCGTTACATTACAGAAAGACTAGGTAGACATATCAGACATAAAATGATGGAACAAAGAGGATTATAGGACCGAGTCATCCTTTTTATGTTTTATGTCCATTAATTAGAGTTTTATTACTAGACCATGAGAAATTACTATAACCAAAACAACAAACCTTACGAAAAGTAAAAACAACAAAAATTTGTCTTGCTTACAGAAAACAATTTCTGTTTGAAAAGTTATGTCTTCTATTTTCTTAGGAACATCCATAAATACACAAATCAAGTGCTGCAAGAACAAACAAAAGGCACATTCTCATTGGGACTGAAGCAGAAAGAAATGTTGATAAGAAGGCATTCGAGGTCAGGGTTTTGGCCGAACACGACTGAGGTCCGAGTCAGCAATGTTGTAGCCTCGGAATCGGATAGTCAGCATTTTCATGACCGTATGACTAAACATGTAGTACCTGTATCTCTCCAAGCTCCCTCCTATCACATGCCTCTTTATGCATTCCGGTCGCAGCTACCGGCAACCATTCTTTTATTTCTCTGTCGTCTCTGCTTTGCGCGCTTGTCAGAGTAAGTTGGATAAAGAGTGTTTCTTCTTATAGCTATTCAATCTAGATGCCACTGACGCAAAAAATTAAGAAATCATTAGTTAGAGGATACCATAAAGTAAAATGCTTCTAATAGCATTAATAAAATCAAATTCTATTAGCTTCTTGAGAACCAATTCTATTATCAAGGCTTAGATTGTATGATTGTACGAGGGACAAAATTAAAACCAACCAAGTCCTGCAAGATGCACAGAAGACAAGAAGTATGGGGATGGCACCAAATGATGTATAACATTTAGGTGTTTTAACTTAATATGATTCATCAGATCTCTAGCGTATGTGTTTATCTATAAAGTTCTGCAGATATCTGGTTCCTTGAGTTTAGCCGGAAAGAAACCACCAAATACATGAACTTTGTCAGGCATACACGTTTCATAGTCTGGGGATTCTCTTAATATCATCAATATATAGTCAATATGTTTTTCTCTCTTCACAAAAAGAGACCGTATATTCAATTTTCTAGAACAATCATGATAGAAAACAAAAGCAAAGTACATTTATAACTCATCTGAGGTGTTCAATTAAAGATCACCACTTTGCACTCTTGAATGTTGTGCTCATCAATAGTACTACAGAAAAGTGTCTACAAAAACTAAACATAACAGTGATAACACTAACGCCGAAATAAGGGAAAGTATACCTCCAGAAATATCAGTATGACCACGAAGACTAGCCTCGGCTTACTTTTCCTGGTCCCATGCAGGAAGATCATGTTCATTCTCCAGTATGAGAACCAGCCCTTAAAAACATCACTTCATTCTCTATGACATTGGTGTAAGGTTTTGTGGACTAATCAATATCAACTAAAGTCACAGTAACTTATTACTCTTCATACAGAACATGTAATTGGACTAAGTTATGTTATTCTAATTGCATTCCTCCTACAATAAGGGTATGTATGGCCATGCCTTACTACATTAGGTAAAATTGTTCTGTACACACTTCAGGAATATAGTTCCTATTGCTATTATGTTTAGGAAATCTTTATGGGAAGGAACCTAAAACTAAAAGCCTATATAAAGAACTACTTGGTCCCTGCTCTAGCTGTCATAACTATCAATTGAGAATTCATAACCTCTGCCCATTGGAGACTCTCACTAAAGGATAGCTCAGAGGAGAACCAACCAAGTGCATCAGCTCTAAGTTCAACTTGTATTCTTCAACAATGGCTGCAGCTCCAGGTAAGTTTGTGTTCTTACATTGAGTACAATTAGCATATGCATACATTCAGTTTTACTTATATTTGGTATCAGAGCCTTTGTGCTCAATTAAGAATCGACTTAATCTTATGCAAAAATTATTTTTGTTTTCATACACAAAAAATAATCGGAGCCTACAGTTTTTCTTCAAAAAAAAAAAAAAAAAAAAAGGCACCAAGGGGGAGAGAATTAAGTCTGTTTAGGGCCTGCTTCATTAAACCCGGCCCAAATCTGGCAACCCCACCCGAAAGCCTGAACATAAAAAAAAAAAAAAAAACTGAACGAAGCAATTCTTCTTTTAACGTTGTTTGACTACGGTTATTCCCAATTCTGGGTTTGCTTCAGATGCTAGGGTCTCTCGATTAAGCCTTCAACAAGAAGATTCCGCCTAAATACTCTCTATAGCTTGTTGAATCCTTAATCAAGGAGCCTCTGCATCTACAATTTTTGCTTTCGGATCGTCATCAGTAATCAGACCTTCATAAATCTCAAACCCAGGTGCACGGCTTATACATGCTCCAGTTTTTGATTCTTTTTTGCAAAATTTAAATTCGAATAGCCTTGTTGAGGCCTATATATATGTAATTTTTGCAGGTTGATTGTGTTTTGATTGAGTTTTGTGATGGTTGAATAGTATGCTTAGTTTCCAGTTTCATTGAGAAAAAAAAAAAAAAAAAAACTTCACAATAAGATTATAATCATAAAACTCTTTTCTAGCACTTAATTGTCTTGGTCCAGTTTTAGTTTAAGTTTTTTTTTTACAGATAGTACTGTCGATAGCAGTCCCTTGTGAAAAGATTTATACTAAAACATTAGTACTGGATCAGCAGCTTGTGACATTGATTTTAGTAGCTTGAATCCTTGCTCCATACAGGAGGTATAAATGATTAGAGCTTCTGAGGTCAATGTCAGCATATAACAAAGTCTAAAACTTGCCTTTAGAAGGTAACATGAACTGTCTTCTTGCCACTCTAGGTGTTAACATGTTCAAGATACCTACAGTTGAGTTTCTTAGATTTTGTGTATATGATTAAGGCAAAATAAGTGTCAAAAGTCTTTTTGCCACTCTAGGTAAAGCATGACACATTCAGCATTCATATAGGCACTTCATTCATTGCCTTTTCAGTTAACTAAATGCATTGTTTACTAATAAAACTTCTAAAATTTTCAGCTATGAATATGCTTTTTAATTGCAACCAAATGGAAACTCTTAATGGTTCGAACTTTAAGAGATGGAAACAAGACCTAGAATTATGCCTAGGATACAGCGACTATGAGCATGTCCTGCATGAAGACCCCCCAGCTGAGTTAACACCCACCAGTACTAGGGAAGCAAAAGATAAATATGCTCAGTGGCATAAACATAACAGAATGGCCCTAGTTATCATGAAAAGATCCATGTCAGAAGCTGTCAAGGGAGGTATACCAGATGCAAAACTAGCAAGGGAGTATTTCAAGAATATTGAAGAAAAGTATCAAGTGTCTGACAAGGCTGAAACTGGAGCATTAATGAATGCTCTTACTGGCATGAAGTTCGATGGAGTAGGGAGCATTAGGGAATACATTCTGAAGGGGACAGAAACTGCAGCAAAATTAAAGGCTTTAGGTGTCACCATTGATGATCCCTTTCTAGTTCACTTAATTCTGAATTCCTTACCCGCACAATACTCTCAGCTAGAATGCAGCTACAACACACAGAAAGAAAAATGGAGTGTGAATGAGTTGATTTCAATGTGTGTGCAAGAAGAAGATAGAATTAAGAAGAGAAAAGGGGTAGCTATTAATCTGGTCAGCAAACCACAATTCAAGAAGAAAGCTTTTAAGTCCAAGTATTCTGCAGCATCTACCTCAAAAACACAAAATGAAGCAACTCAGGGATCTAACAACTTTAAGAATCAAAAGTCAAGTTCAGTTAAGTGTTTCTTCTGCCGTAAGCCAGGGCATGTTAAGAAAGATTGCAGAGGTTTTAAGGACTGGATGAGTAAGAAAGGTAATAATTTCAGTTTTCAAAATAAAATTGTTTTTCATTTAGAGTCAAAAACTGTCAGTGTGTCTAGTAGCTCTTGGTGGTTTGATACTGCATCTCCAATTCATGTTATTACATCTATGCAGGGTTTTCTAAGAAAGAGGATTCCAAACAAGGATGAAGCTAGGATTAGCTCGGGGAATGGGAACCGAGTAGCTGTCAAGGCCATAGGAGTCGTTAGACTTGTTTTTATTACTGGTTTTTCTTTGGATTTAGAAAATGTATTTTGTATTCCTTCTATGCAAAGAAACCTGATTTCAGGCTCTCTTTTAATAAAAAACAATGGCTGTACTTTTACAGGCAATAATAAAGGTTTAGATTTCTTCAAAAATTCTGATTTTATTGGTGATGCTTCTTTAATTGACGGTTATTGGCATATGAATTGCAGGAATTCTGTTGAAGTGTTTTTGACTGAAAAATCCGTTGGTTTTAAAAGGCCTAGACTGAATAAAAAAATCTGCTTTTCTTTGGCATAAACGTTTGGGTCATATTTCAGAAGAAAGGCTGAAAATCTTAATCAAACAAAATGTTTTACCTTCTTTAGACTTTTCAGATTTCGGTGTTTGCATAGAATGTCTTAAGGGTAAAGCCACCAATCTTAGGAAGAAAGGGTCAATTAGAAGTCAAGAGCTATTAGAACTTATTCACACTGACATTTGTGGTCCTTTTCCTCATAAAACCATCTGTGGAAATCAATACTTCATTACTTTTATTGATGACTTTTCTAGATATTGTCAAATTTTTCTTATTTCTGAAAAATCAAAAGCTCTGGAAGTTTTTAAAATTTTTAAAGCAGAGGCAGAGAAACAGCTGAACAAGGTTATCAAAGTTGTTAGATCAGATAGAGGTGGAGAGTTCTATGGCAGGTACACTGAATCAGGGCAAAACAAGGGTCCCTTTGCTCTCTATCTTCAGGAATGTGGAATCAAGGCTCAGTACACCACACCAGGAACTCCACAGCAGAATGGAGTCGCAGAGAGAAGGAATAGGACTTTGATAAATATGGTGTGAAGTATGATCTGTAAGTCTGGTTTGCCGAGATATTTATGGGGGGAAGCACTGGAGACAGCTAACTACATATGTAATAGGACCCCTAGCAAATCAGTTGAGAATAAAACACCTTTTGAGTTATGGTTCAACAAGAAACCTAGTCTACATCACTTTCATGTATGGGGCTGCAAAGCAGAAGCAAGGATTTACAACCCTCAGCAACAAAAATTGGATTCCAGAACCTCGAGTGTTTATTTTGTTGGTTACTTGAACAAATCTAAAGGGTACAGGTTTTATAGTCCTCATGGCAGCACAAGAATATTAGAAACCAATAGAGCCGTTTTTGTTGGAGAATTAGATGGTTCAGACATTGTCGATATCGGTACATTTGAAGAAATTGATGAAACTGATACTAATGATACTTTTGAGTGGTTAGTTTACAGCAGCTATGAAGGAATAAGCACTGAAGTAATGGATCAGATTGAAGTACCAGCTATGCATAATGTTGTGCCTCCAGCAGAAACACCTGCAATTGAACATGATGACATTCAACCACAATTTGAACAAAATGAAGCTGCACAACAACAAGAACCTCATGATGAGCCTCATCGACATGATGAAAATGTTCAGCAACCTCAAGAAGTAGAACCACAACAACAACAACAAGAACCAATACAATTGAGAAGATCACAAAGGGAAAGAAGATCAGCCATTCCAGATTGTTACGAAACAACATTTCTGACAGAGACAGATTTTGATCTTGGAGAAGAAGAAGATCCAGTTACTTATTCGCAGGCACTACAATCAACATATGCAGATAAATGGATAGAGGCAATGGAGTCAGAATTGAAGTCAATGGAAATAAACAAAGTGTGGGAATTGGTTGATAAACCAGAAGGATACAAACCAGTGGGATGCAAATGGGTATTCAAGACCAAGAAAGATTCAAGAGGTAATATAGAAAGACACAAGGCAAGGTTGGTTGCCAAAGGATTCACTCAAAAGGAAGGGATTGATTACACAGAAACATTCTCACCAGTGTCGACTAAAGATGCCTTCAGGATATTAATGGCCTTAGTAGCTCACTTTGATCTTGAACTGCATCAAATGGACGTCAAGACAGCTTTTTTGAATGGAAATCTTGATGAAGAGATATACATGGTGTAACGTCCCGTATCTAAATTTACCCGTTTACTAGTCATTTGGACAGTAAACGATAATTTGTTTTACTTTTACTCTTTTTCGACAACTTTAGTGGCCCTAAAAGTTGACTTTTTGTTCGGGTCAAAATTTGAGAAAAGTTTCTTCATGAAAGTTGTAGAGGACGTTAAACCGAGCGCGTGCATATGTGGTACGTAAAAATCGGAGTCCGTATGCGAAAGTTATAAGCGAAATAGTAAAGTTACTGTTTACGGTTACTGTTCATGGTAAGTTTCTATAAATAGCCAATTTACTGTGGTAAGTTTCCATTTTGGAAACTTACCGGCTTTTCTCTCTCCTCTCCCCCGATCCTTTCTCCTCTTCGGCCCGATTTCTTCTCCCTCCGATTTCTTTCTTTTCCGGCCACCCCACGATGGAATCCGGACATCATCAGGCTCGCCTTCTCTCCCTTGACACGCCTGGGGTGGTGTTTTGCGGTGGCTCGACCGGTGGAGCTCGATTTGGAGCCGTGAACTTCACTGTAGCAGATTGGGGTTTTCCGGCGATTCTTCCGATTCCGGCCGTTTCCGGCCACGAAATTGACATCGAAGGTTCGGTTTTCATCACTGATCATTTCCCCTATGGCCTTGTGTCACGATTTGTTGTGTAGAAGTCGAATTGATGAATTGAAATTTTAGGGTTCTTGAGAAATTTCTGGGCTTGTGTTCATCGGCCGAATTGGAGCTCTTTCAGGTAAAATTGGAACTTGTTGTAGTTGAATGAATGGTTGGGTGTGTTGAGTAGATGCTACTGTCCAAATTTGGTGGCCATCGGAGGTGGTGGCCGCCGGCGCGTGGGGCCCACGCGCCGCCACTGTTGGTGGCGCGTGGAGGCGTGTAGGGCAGTGTTTTAATTCCAGTTTTTAGCCCATTAAATTCTATAAATGTTGTAGAGCTTGTATGTGAAGTTTGGTGATTTTTGGAGAAACTTGGAATTAATTATGAATTTTTGAAGTTTAGGGTTCCGATTATCGAATTACGAGAATCTGACCGTCGGATATCTCTCGGTTCTGCTTTGGAACCTTTAGATTAACGAATTGGTATTAGTGGTATAATTTGGGCTGAATCCGAGGAGAATGGGAGATGTAAATTATGAGGAATTGAGTTTAGGAATTTTATTAAATTTTCGAATAATTATTCACGGAATATAATCGTGTACAGGATGTCGTACCGAGCCCTGGCTCGATGAAGGAACTCGTATACGTGATCGTCGGAATAGTACTGTGAGTGGACTTTTGTTTTTAAGTAATTGATGCATGCATTATTTCTTAAAGTATGCTCTATTTATTCATCAATTTACATTTCGAGTATGAGATTATAAATTGATTTCGTATTATCTCATATAAATACTTTCATTATTGATTCGTTTCCGAAATTGCTTTTGATTTATAATCTTAATGGTGAATTATCTTATTTCCGAGGTTATTTCCGGAATTATTCTCTAATTATATTTTATTTCGATTTGAGACTTCTAAAGGAGTTTCGAAATGGGATTTCGATGGAATTATTTCTTGTTTATTATTTCGATCTTTGGTTTTGGCATTGGGAATGCCTTAGTAATGATTTCGGTTTGAGAATTGTGATTTTGTTTGATCTCGCTTTTCTGCTATTGATTTGGAGATACTTTTGGCGTGTGGGACACGTCGTTGGAAATTCTTTAACGAGAGATGGGGGAAGCCTTATGTATTTTGGATTTACTGGATTTTCGGTTATGTTTCCCTGTGCCATACTGTGGGGTGATTTTATCATGCTAGCATTGATTTTCCGCCTTTGTGGCGCGGTGATGGGATCACCGTAGCCCTTCCGCCTTTGTGGCGCAGGTTACTGTCTCTGTGACAGTAATTCTGTAGCCCAGTATCCTATCGCTACACTTAGTGGCGTAAGGGTATATTACGGGAGTTATGGGAGTTCTTTAGCCTGGGAGGCTATCACCCAACCAAGCCTGAGTGGCTTATTCGTATGGCTATCATCTTCCCCTACTTATACTATTTTGACTAGCGGGGACTAGTCTGAGTTTCCTTAACCAGCGGGGCTGGACTTATATTTTCGAGTATTGAAATTTCAATCTTTTACTTTGTTGTTTTGACTAGCGGGGCTAGTCGGTTTTCTGGAGTTCAACGTTTTTCGAATTATTTCTTAAGTGTTCTATAAATGTTGCATGCATCCGGATTTTATATATCGAAAAATGTGGGAAAGTATGAAGTTTTATTTTGTTTTATTCATATTAAATTATTTATTTTTGTCCACTCACGCTAACGTTTTTATGTACTTTCCCCTGGGCCCTTCGGTTTCAAATGCCCAGTGTGCAGGAGAAATTAGTTGAGGTCGGGCGTACATGGAGTCGAGGCATAGTCAACTGTATGGCTTCCGCGAGTGCCTTGAATTAGGTTTTCCTCATTTACCTTTCTATTAGAATTGCTCTGATTACCTGCGGAATTAAGGTTATTAAGTTGAGATTTGTGTGTTGTGAATTTGGTTGATGTTGTTTGGGGGAGCAGGGTGGCTCCAAGAGATTAAGGATGGGTGATTTAGAAGTGTAAATTTTCTTTCTACAGGTTTTGGGTTGTCCACTTTAGGGGAAGTTCTGCCAAATTTTTGGCAAAATTTCTTCTAAGGTGGGCCCCGCAGGTCCACTTCGGATTTCAGGGTGAAATCCGGGGCGGGTTCTGTCAGTTGGTATCAGAGTAGCGCAGCGGAAGTGTAGTGGCCCCTTAACCTACTTGATTAAGAACTTATAGGTTCATTCGTGGCTGACATTTATTATGCTTGACAACTAAGGGACCTTTACGTGAACGATCTTCTATTAGGAATTTAAGCACAAACAAACAAGGAAGGAAGTGTTGTCCTTGTAGTTGCTAAGGAAGTTGTTGTTTTAGAGTTTTCGATTAGCAACGACCATCTTGTGATTATCGCAATATTGATGGTGAATGGGTTGGATTGTTACTAAGCGACTTTTGTGAGGAACTTATGAATGCTATACTTTTAACAGGTGGTTTGTGACGTCATTACCAGGTATCATCTGAGCCAACCGTTGAAATGAATTTTCTTTTATACCGGAATTTATGTATGTGTGAGGTTATGGTGCTATAGGGTCCAGCAAGACAAGGGATTTGACTTCGGACGTGGATGATTTTGGATTATTAGCATGTTTTCATTGCTTTTGTAGTGGGGAATCATCAGAGTTTTGTTAGTTAGATTTGAGGTTGAATGGGAAGTTTAATCTAAGGAAGAGTTGTTAAGTTTTAAGATTGTTGTATATGGAACCAGTTGGAGTTAACGATTTCATTCCTCACTTAATGAAGACTCTCTGTGACGTTTGGAAATAAGTCTACTCCTTAGACGGTGGAAATCAATCAGATTACAATGACTGGCCATATTTCAGCTTGAGGACTGTTCCTTTTGTGTGTTGATTCCTTTATCTTATTTAGCCAACTCTTGGACTAGATCTAAGGTTAATTTCTACATGATTTGAGCAGGCTTGCACTTGTTTAGTCGACGAACTATCTTCTTGAAGAATGCTGTATTTCGGATTGTTATGTGCGTCCTACTTCTATTTCGGCGATATGAAATTTCGAGGACGAAATTTTTATAAGGAGGGGAGATTGTAACGTCCCGTATCTAAATTTACCCGTTTACTAGTCATTTGGACAATAAACGATAATTTGTTTTACTTTTACTCTTTTTCGACAACTTTAGTGGCCCTAAAAGTTGACTTTTTGTTCGGGTCGAAATTTGAGAAAAGTTTCTTCATGAAAGTTGTAGAGGACGTTAAACCGAGCGCGTGCATATGTGGTACGTAAAAATCGGAGTCCGTATACGAAAGTTATAAGCGAAATAGTAAAGTTACTGTTTACGGTTACTGTTCATGGTAAGTTTCTATAAATAGCCAATTTACTGTGGTAAGTTTCCATTTTGGAAACTTACCGGCTTTTCTCTCTCCTCTCCCCCGATCCTTTCTCCTCTTCGGCCCGATTTCTTCTCCCTCCGATTTCTTTCTTTTCCGGCCACCCCACGATGGAATCCGGACATCATCAGGCTCGCCTTCTCTCCCTTGACACGCCTGGGGTGGTGTTTTGCGGTGGCTCGACCGGTGGAGCTCGATTTGGAGCCGTGAACTTCACTGTAGCAGATTGGGGTTTTCCGGCGATTCTTCCGATTCCGGCCGTTTCCGGCCACGAAATTGACATCGAAGGTTCGGTTTTCATCACTGATCATTTCCCCTATGGCCTTGTGTCACGATTTGTTGTGTAGAAGTCGAATTGATGAATTGAAATTTTAGGGTTCTTGAGAAATTTCTGGGCTTGTGTTCATCGGCCGAATTGGAGCTCTTTCAGGTAAAATTGGAACTTGTTGTAGTTGAATGAATGGTTGGGTGTGTTGAGTAGATGCTACTGTCCAAATTTGGTGGCCATCGGAGGTGGTGGCCGCCGGCGCGTGGGGCCCACGCGCCGCCACTGTTGGTGGCGCGTGGAGGCGTGTAGGGCAGTGTTTTAATTCCAGTTTTTAGCCCATTAAATTCTATAAATGTTGTAGAGCTTGTATGTGAAGTTTGGTGATTTTTGGAGAAACTTGGAATTAATTATGAATTTTTGAAGTTTAGGGTTCCGATTATCGAATTACGAGAATCTGACCGTCGGATATCTCTCGGTTCTGCTTTGGAACCTTTAGATTAACGAATTGGTATTAGTGGTATAATTTGGGCTGAATCCGAGGAGAATGGGAGATGTAAATTATGAGGAATTGAGTTTAGGAATTTTATTAAATTTTCGAATAATTATTCACGGAATATAATCGTGTACAGGATGTCGTACCGAGCCCTGGCTCGATGAAGGAACTCGTATACGTGATCGTCGGAATAGTACTGTGAGTGGACTTTTGTTTTTAAGTAATTGATGCATGCATTATTTCTTAAAGTATGCTCTATTTATTCATCAATTTACATTTCGAGTATGAGATTATAAATTGATTTCGTATTATCTCATATAAATACTTTCATTATTGATTCGTTTCCGAAATTGCTTTTGATTTATAATCTTAATGGTGAATTATCTTATTTCCGAGGTTATTTCCGGAATTATTCTCTAATTATATTTTATTTCGATTTGAGACTTCTAAAGGAGTTTCGAAATGGGATTTCGATGGAATTATTTCTTGTTTATTATTTCGATCTTTGGTTTTGGCATTGGGAATGCCTTAGTAATGATTTCGGTTTGAGAATTGTGATTTTGTTTGATCTCGCTTTTCTGCTATTGATTTGGAGATACTTTTGGCGTGTGGGACACGTCGTTGGAAATTCTTTAACGAGAGATGGGGGAAGCCTTATGTATTTTGGATTTACTGGATTTTCGGTTATGTTTCCCTGTGCCATACTGTGGGGTGATTTTATCATGCTAGCATTGATTTTCCGCCTTTGTGGCGCGGTGATGGGATCACCGTAGCCCTTCCGCCTTTGTGGCGCAGGTTACTGTCTCTGTGACAGTAATTCTGTAGCCCAGTATCCTATCGCTACACTTAGTGGCGTAAGGGTATATTACGGGAGTTATGGGAGTTCTTTAGCCTGGGAGGCTATCACCCAACCAAGCCTGAGTGGCTTATTCGTATGGCTATCATCTTCCCCTACTTATACTATTTTGACTAGCGGGGACTAGTCTGAGTTTCCTTAACCAGCGGGGCTGGACTTATATTTTCGAGTATTGAAATTTCAATCTTTTACTTTGTTGTTTTGACTAGCGGGGCTAGTCGGTTTTCTGGAGTTCAACGTTTTTCGAATTATTTCTTAAGTGTTCTATAAATGTTGCATGCATCCGGATTTTATATATCGAAAAATGTGGGAAAGTATGAAGTTTTATTTTGTTTTATTCATATTAAATTATTTATTTTTGTCCACTCACGCTAACGTTTTTATGTACTTTCCCCTGGGCCCTTCGGTTTCAAATGCCCAGTGTGCAGGAGAAATTAGTTGAGGTCGGGCGTACATGGAGTCGAGGCATAGTCAACTGTATGGCTTCCGCGAGTGCCTTGAATTAGGTTTTCCTCATTTACCTTTCTATTAGAATTGCTCTGATTACCTGCGGAATTAAGGTTATTAAGTTGAGATTTGTGTGTTGTGAATTTGGTTGATGTTGTTTGGGGGAGCAGGGTGGCTCCAAGAGATTAAGGATGGGTGATTTAGAAGTGTAAATTTTCTTTCTACAGGTTTTGGGTTGTCCACTTTAGGGGAAGTTCTGCCAAATTTTTGGCAAAATTTCTTCTAAGGTGGGCCCCGCAGGTCCACTTCGGATTTCAGGGTGAAATCCGGGGCGGGTTCTGTCAGTTGGTATCAGAGTAGCGCAGCGGAAGTGTAGTGGCCCCTTAACCTACTTGATTAAGAACTTATAGGTTCATTCGTGGCTGACATTTATTATGCTTGACAACTAAGGGACCTTTACGTGAACGATCTTCTATTAGGAATTTAAGCACAAACAAACAAGGAAGGAAGTGTTGTCCTTGTAGTTGCTAAGGAAGTTGTTGTTTTAGAGTTTTCGATTAGCAACGACCATCTTGTGATTATCGCAATATTGATGGTGAATGGGTTGGATTGTTACTAAGCGACTTTTGTGAGGAACTTATGAATGCTATACTTTTAACAGGTGGTTTGTGACGTCATTACCAGGTATCATCTGAGCCAACCGTTGAAATGAATTTTCTTTTATACCGGAATTTATGTATGTGTGAGGTTATGGTGCTATAGGGTCCAGCAAGACAAGGGATTTGACTTCGGACGTGGATGATTTTGGATTATTAGCATGTTTTCATTGCTTTTGTAGTGGGGAATCATCAGAGTTTTGTTAGTTAGATTTGAGGTTGAATGGGAAGTTTAATCTAAGGAAGAGTTGTTAAGTTTTAAGATTGTTGTATATGGAACCAGTTGGAGTTAACGATTTCATTCCTCACTTAATGAAGACTCTCTGTGACGTTTGGAAATAAGTCTACTCCTTAGACGGTGGAAATCAATCAGATTACAATGACTGGCCATATTTCAGCTTGAGGACTGTTCCTTTTGTGTGTTGATTCCTTTATCTTATTTAGCCAACTCTTGGACTAGATCTAAGGTTAATTTCTACATGATTTGAGCAGGCTTGCACTTGTTTAGTCGACGAACTATCTTCTTGAAGAATGCTGTATTTCGGATTGTTATGTGCGTCCTACTTCTATTTCGGCGATATGAAATTTCGAGGACGAAATTTTTATAAGGAGGGGAGATTGTAACGTCCCGTATCTAAATTTACCCGTTTACTAGTCATTTGGACAATAAACGATAATTTGTTTTACTTTTACTCTTTTTCGACAACTTTAGTGGCCCTAAAAGTTGACTTTTTGTTCGGGTCGAAATTTGAGAAAAGTTTCTTCATGAAAGTTGTAGAGGACGTTAAACCGAGCGCGTGCATATGTGGTACGTAAAAATCGGAGTCCGTATACGAAAGTTATAAGCGAAATAGTAAAGTTACTGTTTACGGTTACTGTTCATGGTAAGTTTCTATAAATAGCCAATTTACTGTGGTAAGTTTCCATTTTGGAAACTTACCGGCTTTTCTCTCTCCTCTCCCCCGATCCTTTCTCCTCTTCGGCCCGATTTCTTCTCCCTCCGATTTCTTTCTTTTCCGGCCACCCCACGATGGAATCCGGACATCATCAGGCTCGCCTTCTCTCCCTTGACACGCCTGGGGTGGTGTTTTGCGGTGGCTCGACCGGTGGAGCTCGATTTGGAGCCGTGAACTTCACTGTAGCAGATTGGGGTTTTCCGGCGATTCTTCCGATTCCGGCCGTTTCCGGCCACGAAATTGACATCGAAGGTTCGGTTTTCATCACTGATCATTTCCCCTATGGCCTTGTGTCACGATTTGTTGTGTAGAAGTCGAATTGATGAATTGAAATTTTAGGGTTCTTGAGAAATTTCTGGGCTTGTGTTCATCGGCCGAATTGGAGCTCTTTCAGGTAAAATTGGAACTTGTTGTAGTTGAATGAATGGTTGGGTGTGTTGAGTAGATGCTACTGTCCAAATTTGGTGGCCATCGGAGGTGGTGGCCGCCGGCGCGTGGGGCCCACGCGCCGCCACTGTTGGTGGCGCGTGGAGGCGTGTAGGGCAGTGTTTTAATTCCAGTTTTTAGCCCATTAAATTCTATAAATGTTGTAGAGCTTGTATGTGAAGTTTGGTGATTTTTGGAGAAACTTGGAATTAATTATGAATTTTTGAAGTTTAGGGTTCCGATTATCGAATTACGAGAATCTGACCGTCGGATATCTCTCGGTTCTGCTTTGGAACCTTTAGATTAACGAATTGGTATTAGTGGTATAATTTGGGCTGAATCCGAGGAGAATGGGAGATGTAAATTATGAGGAATTGAGTTTAGGAATTTTATTAAATTTTCGAATAATTATTAACGGAATATAATCGTGTACAGGATGTCGTACCGAACCCTGGCTCGATGAAGGAACTCGTATACGTGATCGTCGGAATAGTACTGTGAGTGGACTTTTGTTTTTAAGTAATTGATGCATGCATTATTTCTTAAAGTATGCTCTATTTATTCATCAATTTACATTTCGAGTATGAGATTATAAATTGATTTCGTATTATCTCATATAAATACTTTCATTATTGATTCGTTTCCGAAATTGCTTTTGATTTATAATCTTAATGGTGAATTATCTTATTTCCGAGGTTATTTCCGGAATTATTCTCTAATTATATTTTATTTCGATTTGAGACTTCTAAAGGAGTTTCGAAATGGGATTTCGATGGAATTATTTCTTGTTTATTATTTCGATCTTTGGTTTTGGCATTGGGAATGCCTTAGTAATGATTTCGGTTTGAGAATTGTGATTTTGTTTGATCTCGCTTTTCTGCTATTGATTTGGAGATACTTTTGGCGTGTGGGACACGTCGTTGGAAATTCTTTAACGAGAGATGGGGGAAGCCTTATGTATTTTGGATTTACTGGATTTTCGGTTATGTTTCCCTGTGCCATACTGTGGGGTGATTTTATCATGCTAGCATTGATTTTCCGCCTTTGTGGCGCGGTGATGGGATCACCGTAGCCCTTCCGCCTTTGTGGCGCAGGTTACTGTCTCTGTGACAGTAATTCTGTAGCCCAGTATCCTATCGCTACACTTAGTGGCGTAAGGGTATATTACGGGAGTTATGGGAGTTCTTTAGCCTGGGAGGCTATCACCCAACCAAGCCTGAGTGGCTTATTCGTATGGCTATCATCTTCCCCTACTTATACTATTTTGACTAGCGGGGACTAGTCTGAGTTTCCTTAACCAGCGGGGCTGGACTTATATTTTCGAGTATTGAAATTTCAATCTTTTACTTTGTTGTTTTGACTAGCGGGGCTAGTCGGTTTTCTGGAGTTCAACGTTTTTCGAATTATTTCTTAAGTGTTCTATAAATGTTGCATGCATCCGGATTTTATATATCGAAAAATGTGGGAAAGTATGAAGTTTTATTTTGTTTTATTCATATTAAATTATTTATTTTTGTCCACTCACGCTAACGTTTTTATGTACTTTCCCCTGGGCCCTTCGGTTTCAAATGCCCAGTGTGCAGGAGAAATTAGTTGAGGTCGGGCGTACATGGAGTCGAGGCATAGTCAACTGTATGGCTTCCGCGAGTGCCTTGAATTAGGTTTTCCTCATTTACCTTTCTATTAGAATTGCTCTGATTACCTGCGGAATTAAGGTTATTAAGTTGAGATTTGTGTGTTGTGAATTTGGTTGATGTTGTTTGGGGGAGCAGGGTGGCTCCAAGAGATTAAGGATGGGTGATTTAGAAGTGTAAATTTTCTTTCTACAGGTTTTGGGTTGTCCACTTTAGGGGAAGTTCTGCCAAATTTTTGGCAAAATTTCTTCTAAGGTGGGCCCCGCAGGTCCACTTCGGATTTCAGGGTGAAATCCGGGGCGGGTTCTGTCACATGGTGCAGCCCGAGGGTTTTATTGCTGAAGGACAAATTGACAAGGTATGTAAACTTAAGAAATCCATTTATGGTTTAAAGCAGGCTTCTAGACAATGGTACCTTAAGTTTGATTCAGTGATTACTTCATTTGGATTTGAGGAAAATAGGTTAGATGAATGCATATATATGAAGATCAGTGGGAGCAAGTTTATTTTCTTAATCTTATATGTTGATGATATCTTGTTGGCAAGTAGTGATGTGAATATGTTAAAAGAAACAAAGAATTTTCTTTTGAAGAATTTTGATATGAAAGATATGGGTGAAGCTGCGTTTGTACTTGGTATAGAAATCAAGAGAGATAGAGAAAGAAAAGCTTTGGGATTGTGTCAAAGAAACTACATTGACAGAGTGCTCAAGAGGTTTGCAATGGAAACATGTAAAGCAGGTGAGTCACCAATGTCAAAAGGGGATAAGCTACACTCAGGGCAATGTCCCAAAAACTCACTAGAAAAGAAAGAGATGGACAAAAGACCATATGCTAGACTGGTTGGGAGCTTAATGTATGCTCAAGTGTGTACAAGGCCAGACATTGCCTTTTCAGTTGGGGTATTGGCAAGATATCAGTCCAATCCTGGGAATGATCATTGGGTTGCAGGCAAGAAGGTACTCAGGTATTTACAGAAAACAAAAGATTATATGCTGGTATATAGAAGAATTGAAGATCAGGACCTTGAGGTCATTGGATACACAGATTCTGATTACAAAGGTTGCATCGATGACTTGAAATCTACCTCAGGGTATATCTATATGTTGGCAGGAGGTGCAATATCTTGGAGAAGTGTTAAACAGTCACTAACAGCCACTTCAACTATGCAGGCTGAATATGTGGCTATTCATGATGCTACTGGTCAAGCTTTATGGTTGAGAAATTTTATGAATGAAATAAAAGTGGTAGATTCAGTAGAAAGACCGTTAAAGCTTTATTGTGATAATGCAGCTGCAGTGTTTTTTGCTAAGAACAATAAGAGATCCACAGCCTCGAGGAATATAGATGTGAAGTACTATGCAGTCAGAGAAAGTGTGAGAAACAATGAAATTGAAATAATCAAAATCGGCACCCTAGCTCAACTTGCAGATCCTCTTACAAAGGCCATTGCAGTAGCACCTTTTCAGGTACATGTCAAAAATATGGGTGTCTTAAAGAATTTTGACTTGGCTGAATGAGTGGGAGTCATTTCTGAGTTCATCATATGAATCATACTTTAATAGCTGAAAACTTTAAATTTTCTTAAGTAATATTTATTTTAGAAGTTTATTTGTTCAAAGCTCTCATCATTATAAAGGTTCTGCATACATTGTTAAGCTTGAAAGTTCAGAATTTTTCAAGGATATTAAACATCAGTTGCAGATTTGCATAACTATGATGATCCAATTAGAACTTGAATTTTCTTTTGTAATATCAGTAAGCAAAATTTTATGCATTCTGATTATATTATTGAATCCTACAGTAAGGACCTTATTTGTGCTATTATATTTTACATTCATGAGCACCTATGAATATTTTGTGTACATGTAATTGCTCCTGTGATCTGTGGTTGCTACATTATGGTAATGAGGTGCTGGTGTTTGGTTAAACATCTGTCTTCTCATTGTCTAATGGTGTTAACTGCAGATTGACTGAGCTGTGAGGATGATTTGGAATTCATGACTTGTCCAGCGCGCACTTCATAATTACAATATCTGGTTTAAAGTAATAATTCTTGCTGTGTTGAATATTGACAAGTCCAAGTGGGAGACTGTAAGGTTTTGTGGACTAATCAATATCAACTAAAGTCACAGTAACTTATTACTCTTCATACAGAACATGTAATTGGACTAAGTTATGTTATTCTAATTGCATTCCTCCTACAATAAGGGTATGTATGGCCATGCCTTACTACATTAGGTAAAATTGTTCTGTACACACTTCAGGAATATAGTTCCTATTGCTATTATGTTTAGGAAATCTTTATGGGAAGGAACCTAAAACTAAAAGCCTATATAAAGAACTACTTGGTCCCTGCTCTAGCTGTCATAACTATCAATTGAGAATTCATAACCTCTGCCCATTGGAGACTCTCACTAAAGGATAGCTCAGAGGAGAACCAACCAAGTGCATCAGCTCTAAGTTCAACTTGTATTCTTCAACAATGGCTGCAGCTCCAGGTAAGTTTGTGTTCTTACATTGAGTACAATTAGCATATGCATACATTCAGTTTTACTTATAATTGGCTTTCAGAGCATCGTGTCCCGAATATCCACAGTGAAGCGGTGAAGGTTTCTAACGTGCTCGAGGTTCCATTGCTTCAGCTTCCATCTAAACAAGAAAAAGGCAAATTAGTTCGGGCCAAATATCATGATCCAATTCAGACTACATCTTTCAGCATAGGACTATATCTGTACATTATACAAGGTCAAGTCTACATGTACGAACAAGATGGTTTTATTTGATATAGTTTCTTCCCTTCAACTTTATTGCATGAAACCATATGTCTTGTGCTTAAGTTGTGCAATTCTTCCGTATATGTTTTTTTTTTTTTGGTCAAAGTGATAATATTCATTAATAAACCTAAAGGGATAAAACCCTAAGAGAGAGCCCCAAGCTCAGAATAACAAGCTAACATTTTACACATCAAACCTAATTCCACTTGAATCTGGTCATAAGAAGGTAACCCTAAAAAATTAAAAAGAAAATATCCTAACTTGATATCACTGCAGCCGCCACTCCAGCCATATATGTTTCTTATGTCAACGAAAAACAAACAATCAGAAGTGAACTCTTTACTACTTTTGCATATTTTACAGCAAGTCGAAGCATAATTTCAAACAGGGAGGGGGAGTGTTTTTAGCACTCCACTTTGAACTACATAAAGTGGAATGCAAGTGGTAACATATATGAAAGCGGAGTACCAAAATCATCACCCTTATGAACTTGAAGATAAGCAAAACTACTTCAAAACTATGATACAAAATAGGAAAGGCAGCAAATATCATAGAAGGCTTGCATCAATAACTGAAATATACTGGGAGTCACATATCAGAGCCTCAAGGGTCACAAATATAGTAGAAAATCAGTAGCTAGCTAGGCAAGTCAAGAACCAGGAATTTAATAATATTTAATATATATATATATATATATATATATATATATATATATATCCAAAAATCGTTTATTCATTCGACGTGAAAGTCACGTGCACGAGTAGCAAGAATTCCCCTTCCACAATCACGGTTACTCACGTGAATGTCACGTGCCTGGGTTTCTTCAGTAACCGCGACTTTTATTCAGGTTCTCCCCCCAACGGAACACTTCCACTTTTGCTCTAGTCTCTAACAATGGAGCCCCAAGAACACCACCACCACCACCCGGAAACCCTAACACCCTCTACCACCACCACATCCACCGCAGCCGCCATTCCCTGCGGCAAATGCGGATCCATGGCCGCACCTCCGCCGCCTCTGTCGTGGCCGGACACCTCCCCACCCCCAAACTACCGCCCCATCCGAGCCCCCGCCATCAACCTCCCTCCAAACCAACAAGCCATAATCCTCACCCCTGTCCCTCAAGCCAAGTCCGTCCCCCCAATCTCACCCCCCTTCCATTTCCAAACCCCCTCCAAAATCATCCAATCCCCCGACGACCTCCGCCGCTTCCACGACTCCGATTCCGGCAAACACTTCCTCGGCTTCGTCGTCGCCCTCTCCGAATCCATCCGCTCCAAGAAAATCTCCGACCCCTGCCACCACTCCCCCGTCACCACCGCCATCGTCTCCATTCTCGACACTCTCCTCCGTTGGATCGACGAAATCCCTCCCACTCAGCAAGCCGCCCGATACGGCAACGTTTCTTACCGCGTCTGGCACGAGCGCTTGGTCGAGAATAGCTCCAACCTAATGATGCAATTCCTCCCCCAACATCTGGAAGCTTCCACCGTTGAGATCGTCCCTTATTTCACTGACAGCTTCGGAAACGCGAGCCGAATCGACTACGGTACCGGCCACGAGACCAATTTCGCATCGTGGCTTTATTGCCTGGCGAGAATGGAGGTTATTAAGGAAGAGGACTACCCTGCCGTGGTGGCCAGAGTGTTCGTCAAGTACTTGGAGTTGATGAGGAAGCTGCAGCTGGTGTATTGCTTAGAGCCGGCGGGGTCTCACGGCGTTTGGGGCCTTGACGACTACCATTTCCTGCCCTTCATTTTCGGCTCTTCGCAGTTGATTGATCACAAGCATATGAAGCCCAAGTCCATTCATAATGATGATATACTGGAGAATTTTTCAAATGAGTATATGTATCTTTCGGGGATTGCTTTTGTGAAGAAGGTGAAGAAGGGTCCGTTTTCAGAGCACTCTCCTTTGTTGGATGATATCAGTGGAGTGCCGAATTGGAACAAAGTCAATAAGGGGATGCTGAAGATGTATAAGGTTGAGGTGTTGGAGAAGGTACCCATCATGCAGCATTTCCTATTTGGCTGGCTCATCAACTGGTATGTTTGCTCTTTTTTATTTTCTATATATCTCTATCTAAACCATTTGAGTTTCTAGAGTTAAATTATTTACAATGAAATGCAGGACTAGTTGCAGATTTTAGTTCTTAGACCTGATCTTCTAAATCTAGACTATGGTATAGTAAACTTTGGCTCCATCAAACTTCTTTGTTATGAGCTGCACCTAAGCGGGATTGAACTGACATAACAATATATAATTAAGTACCTGGTTTGTTCGAAGGCTTGGTGAGGCTTATTAACTTGTTGTGGGTTTGGACTGATAACATATCCAATTCCATATCTTCTGCGAATTAGAGGCTGTGAAGGTGTCCAGTAGTGTTCTTATATGTCTTTGAAGATTAGGCCTCTGCTTATAATAGTCTAACAGGTGTGTAGTATGGATCTAAGGTCATCCTAGGCCAATTGCCTCCAATTTTTATCCTTGATGTGTCTCCTTTCTCATATGACTTCATGTGAAAATGCAACCAATTGCTTCTTCTGAATAAGTATTGCGAGATGGATAAGTGTGTTTATATGTTGTTTGTTCACTGATTTTTTTTTCCTCCAATGTTCTCTTTACCCAGGGAGTAGAATTTCACTTGAGGAGCAAGATGTCAATTTTCTGTCAGATTATTAGTCAGTTGAAGCATAGAAAGGTACTAGATTGAAAATATAATTCTGCTGTTTTGTAACCATGACTTGTTATTATTACTGTTATGGTTTCTGAATATGTGGTTTTGGTGTTGTGCTTTTGAAATGGAGACTGCAAATTTAATCTCAAAAGAGGAAAAAAGGTTAAAAAAATGACCAATAGAATTTTATCTTTATGAAATGAGTTGACCATTTATAGATTATTAGTAATCTTTGGTAGGAAACTGTATGTTTCTCTAATGCACGATTAATATTTAGTATATTGGTAGTCTGACTTTCATGGCTTAAGAATTTCATGGTTTTAGAATTTGTTATGAGGCTTTAGCTGCACTTCAGCTTGGTTGGTCTTATAAGTAGATTTCACATGTAGTATCTTCCATATTTCCTAACTGATAATGGAAACAAGATGGCTATTCTACCATTAGAACTCCTATTGACTAGATCTAGTGATTGGGGGAGTACACATGCTGTGGTTAACTCGAGATTTCCTTTTTTTGTTTTTTTGTTTTGTTTTAGATAGTAAAGACTTTCCTTCATAAGGCTTGATCAATTTGGTTGTAGATCTGGGTTTTTATGACTGGGTGTTCATAGGTGATTGGATCAGTAAACTCTGGAAATCAATTGTTCAGATGTATCATATTTTGCTACTCCACCACATAGCCTAAATAACAACCAAACTGTGTCCATTAAATTGAAGGACATAGCAACATCTGACATCTGATGATTCTGGAAATTCTTGTCAGGTGGAAATTCTAAATGCTTATTAAGTATTAACTAAACCTCGCCTACAGTTTGTTTAACCTAGACCACCTTCTGCCCTGACCGCAATCCCTACCAAAATGAGCCTTAGCATAGCTTCTTGCTAAAGTCACATTTAACTATATCATATGCTTTGTTCATGTTTGACTTTAAGGCTAAACTATCATGCTCTGTCTTTTGCAAAGTATAGCTGAAGAATAATCTCCTTTCCTTCTTAGCAATAGATTCCAGTAACCCTGCAAATTCTGACTCTGGTGAGGCCACCTTCTAGTGTTGTTTCACTCCACTCTTTTTCCCCTACTGTGCAAGTAAAAATGAACTACGGTTGCATCATTTGGACTCCTAGTAGTGCTTTAGTAGTAAGTGAGGGTCTGAATGTTTAAATTGTATCAAGGCTTTGGCCCCTTTCTACACAGAAAAGTATGAGATCCAATAATTGTCATTACTTGGGTTTCAATAGCTTCAGTGTACATTTCTGTTTTTCTTTTTTGTGGCTTGATGGGTAAATTTTCGACCCAAAGGAAGAGGGACGACGTCTTCTTACCTCATAGTTCATCAATTTACCGGATCATTGTTGGTAAAAAAATTAAGCAGATTTGAACTGACATATCACAATATATAATTAAGTACTTGGATTGTTCGGAGGCTTGGTGAGGCTCAATAACTTGTTGTGGGTTTGGACTGATAATATATCCAATTCCATATCTTCTGTGAATTAAAGGCTGTGAAGGTGTCTAGTAGTGTTTTTATATGTCTTTGAAGATTAGGCCACTGCTTATAATAGTCTAACAGGAGTGTAGTATGGATCTAAGGTCATCCTAGGCCAATTGCCTCCAATTTTTATCCGTGATGTGTCTCCTTTCCCAGATGACTTCATGAGAAAATGCAACCTATTGTTTCTTCTGAATTTTCTCTGATCTTTTATATCAACTGTGACAAAATACCTGATAGAGCAATTAAAGAGCCATGCTTTAGCTGATCATATCACTGATTTTTATCATTCTTAGAAGAGTATCATCCATGGTTATAATCAAGTGATGATTTTCATATTCCCTTTCTGATGTGCTATTGAGTGGTGCTGATGCAGAACAAATAGGGACAATGTAGGTGTTTATTGCAGCAGATTCTGGTAGTTCAAGGAACAGGAGGGATTTTTTTGATAATAAGGATAGCAAATAGAGTAAAACAAGTAAACAACCCTTATAAAATCCCAATAATAAGAACCCTTTTTATTCTTCTTTAAGATGAAATCTAATAGTAAATCCTAATTATATCAGCCTTTACTAAGCTTTACAAAATCAAGCAAGATCCTAGCAAGGTCCATCATCACTACAGACTCCCAAATCAGGCCTTCAGCTTTGGAATGTTTTCTTACAAGGCCTTGGATAAACCCTAGTGGTCTGCCAGTTGTATTCTTTATCAGGTGCACTAGCATCAAGTGTGCCTGGAGTTGAAGGGATGGGTTCTAAGTCTTAAAGAAGAGCTCAAATTATTTGCTTGTCGAAGAGTTTGCATTCCTAAATACAAATATACTGGTATCCTGTCCTCTCTTATCATGACTGATTTAGTTAATGGTTTACTTTTTAATATACATCAAATTTTTCCATCTTATCAGTCATCTTTCTGTAATCCGAACCTAGTTGTTGACTTTTCTGCAACTCTGTAAGGGAGTATATGCTGACTATTGTGACCTTTAAAAATAGGATAATGGTCTAAAGAAATAATGTTGTCGCGTTTTATTACTTATGTCAAGAAGTATGGTTTCTTTTAAGTAGAAGTCAGAATCGATTAGTTTTGAACAGACTAGAGAAGCTGAATTTCTCTTATTGCATGTGTCAATCATGATTTGACAGTTGATAACTATCAAAACAGTGTAATTGACAGCTGACGTTTAAATGTGGAATTGTATGTTTCAAGTGTTAAATGTTAACTATTGCTGGAATGTGTATATATGTTGTTTGTTAACTGACTTTTCCCTCCAATGTTCTTTTTTCCCAGGGAGTAGAATTTCACATGAGAAGAAAGACGTCGATTTTCTGTCAGATTATTAGTCAATTGAAGTTTGGAAGGTACTAGATTGAAAATATAATTCTGCTGTTTTGTAATCATTGACTTGATATTATTATTATTATGGTTTCTGAATATGTGGTCTTTGTGTTAATGTGTTTGGCATGGAGACTGCAAATTTATTCTCAAAAGAGAAAAGGTTAAAAAAATGACCAATAGAATATATATAGACTATTATAAAACTCTGGTAGGGAACTGTGTGTTTCTCCAATGCACGATTGATATATAGTATACTGGCAGTCTGACTTTCATGGCTTAACAATTTCATGGTTTTGTAATTTTGTTATGAGGCTTTGGCCGTACTCAGCTTGGTTGGTGCCTTCTGTTTAAGTAGATTTCACTTGTATTCTTCCACATTTCCCAACTGATAATGAAATATGGGTGCTTGTATGCCACTGGAAGGCCTATGATTAGATTTAGTAATGGGGGAGTACGTGTGCTGTGTTTAACTTGAGATATCCATTTTTTTTTTAATTAGATAGAAAAGACTTTCCTTCATAATTGTAGATCAATTTGGTCGTAGATCTGGTTTTTTATTTCAGGGTGGTCATAGGTCATTGGATCTGGAAATCAATTGTCCAGATGCATCATAGTTTGCTTGTCCACCAAATAGCCTAAATAACAACCAAACCATGTCGATTAAGTTCAAGGACATAGCAACATCTGACATTCTGTATGATTCTGGAAACTCTTGTCAGGTGGGGGCATAAATGCTTATTCACTAAACCTCGTCTAGAGTTTGTTTAACCTAGCTCGACCGCCTTCTGTCCTGATCCCAATCCCTACCAAAACCAGCCTTAGCATAGCTTCTTGCTAAGGTCACATTCAACTATATCATATGCTTTGTTCGTGTTTGACTTTAAGGTTATACTATCATGCTCTGCCTTTTGCAAAGTATAGCTGAAGAATAATCTCTATATTTTCCTTCTTAGCAATAGATTCCGGTAACTCTGCAAACTCTGGTGAGGCCACCTTCTAGTGTTGGTTCACTCCACTCTCTTGCCCCTACTGTGCAAGTAAAAATGAACTGCAGTTGAATCATTGGGACACCTACTAGTGTTCTAGTAGTGAGGGTCCAAATGTTTAGATTTGTATCAAGGCTTTTGCCCCTTTCTACCAAGGAAAGAAAAGTATGAGATCCAACCAGAATTACTTCAATATAGATTTCTGTTTTTCTTATTTTTGTGGCTTGTTGGGTAAATTTTCGACCAAAAAACATTTGTAGGTGAAGGAAGTGGGATGATGTCAATGTAGTTCCTAAAATAAAGCATCCATTTTTCAAAATGCAGCGAACTTAATTCTATTCTAAGTTGCAAGTCAATTTGGTGAACAATTATACAAAACTCTTGCCATCCACACAAGTGAGCACTCACCCATTGAGGTGGCACGCCCATCTTTGAATCTCGGGCATAAATGACACTAAAATTTTGCTGAAGTTTTTGACACCAAAAGAAATGCCTCAAATGCCTCAATTGATAATAATAGTGATTAGAATCACCTATTGCCTGTTAAACTTCTGAATTAACCAACCACCTCTGTTTATTTTCTTGCTAATTTTATTTTTATTTTTTTATAAATTAGTTTTTATTTTCTTTTTTAGAGAAAGAGACAATTTTTTCTCATACGAAAATAATGCAAATTGTTATAAACTAGAGAATTAGAGAGAGATAGAATAGAGAAACAAATGTAGGAGGAGGTAGAAGTGTGTATTTCATTCTCATTAGACCCCTTTATATAGGAGTAATATTTACATCATAAGGACATAACTAATGAGTATTTACAGTGGACAACCACATTTATATAATATTTATAACACTCCCCCTTGGATGTCCGCCACTAAATGATATGGTGTTGGACGCGCTTAATGTTGCCTCATCAAAAACCTTGCCAGGTAACAAAAACCCAGTGGGACAAAAACAACCCTGGTCGAAGGAGAAAAAGAGTACAACGCGCATATGTCCTAGGTAGCATGATTTTGAATGCTCTCCCTGATGAGAATCTCCCCCTGATTTTTGCAAGCTTCAATCATGTATGTAATAAAATACATGCACCATGTATATTAGATATGCATGGTGTGTCGATCACATAGGTGAGACTATGTGTGCTTTGCATAAAGGGGACTCATCATGAATTGCAATTCCTGCGAAGGTTAGGGTAATACCAATAAAACTATGATAATAAATCTTACCTCAAGTAGAACCAATTTCATATGCTCAAATTATAGATAAAGATATTAGCAAAGAATAACAATATAAAGGAACAACAATTGACACATTTACCTTTATACAATATTCCGAGCATTGAAATTTATGTATGACATACTTAGCCATAGATATCAATTTGTGTAATTGATAATTTCATATAGGCTCAATATGAGCTCTAGATAAATTCATAACTTCGTGGAAGTTAGAATATGTTGCAACATTGTGAGCATGATTCGAATTCGATTTCTTAGTCTTGTCATAGTACTCATTGAGGCAATAAGTCACTTTGACCATAATTGAATGAGTATGTATGAGCTTTAGACTTTTGATTCCATGAGTGAGCCTTAAGCTCTTTTACTCATTCATGGACTTGCCCTTGAGTAATATGAATCGGTCAAGGATTTGATTAAGCAATATGCTTATAATGACACATAGGATTTGGGGATTTGCTTTTAGCAATTTGCCTTTAAGATCTTCATATTAGCCAAGACAACATGCCATAAGTCTCTCGTCAATATAACACTGTACTTATAGAAAAGTTGTTGCTTGGAGAAGAATGATAAGCCCATGTCTCTATAAAGAGACTTGTGTCATAGTGATTTTAATTCACTTTAGTACACCCTTTGTAATTTTTTAGGGTAGATAAAGTCCAAGTATATCATTGTAAATATTTAAAATCATTGGAATTGCCTCTTTCCAATTTGGCCAATAGTATGATTTGTCGACACAATGAAACGTGGTAGTATATAGCCCTTGATGATATTTAGTTGCAACTACAGATGAGATATCATCAATGATCATCAATTAGAGATCTATCACACATTCAAAATATATGCATGCATTAGCTATAATAAGCTTATTCATATCAGGTACCCATGCCTCTTTTAGGGCATTTGTTGTCTCTCAAGGACAAATTAATTAAAGAATGTGGATCTTTGTATAACCTCATAACGAGTGTTATAGGCTAGGGCTTGTATAATCTTCCCTTATAGGGAGATTAAAACATTGGACTTGGTGGATATATCCCACATAATGCACGCCGTTACAATAGTGTTTCCTCCCCCTAACGGCGGGAAGACCATCTAGTTTGACCATTCGCAAAATATGCGGGCAAAAAAAAATTTGGATTGGAAATCCATTAGTGGGTGGCGAGCCCAAACCAATTTTTAGGTCAAAAACTTGTCTTTAATAAGTGTCACTTTCTCAATTTCTCATAATTGATTGAGACTTTTTCTTAAGATAATAATAAGACATGGTGGATAAATATCACACACCAATTCATATCGTTTTTCATAATATTTCTCCCCCTAATGACGGGAGAATTGTCTTATTAAAGTGACAACTCGCAGATATGCGATAAATTATAATATCCTCGTTAGGAAAGTTTGCAATTATTGTTGTATTATACAACAATGTAAAGTATGTAGATAAGTCTACATGACATAGTAGATAAAATAATGACACATTAGTCACGCCAAAATAATTTTATTTGGCTCAATGAAATTTTTAATTCATGATATAGTATACAGTAGTATACTTATAGTTGATTAATACAACTTAATGTAGGTGAAACTTTCATCACCAAATAATGGTATTCCACATAGGTAACATAATACGAGCTCAGTTGGAGCCGGCCATCAATCAAGATCTGCAGCTCTTGAGATGATTGTTACCTTAGCTTTTGGAAGCATCAATTGTGAAAAATTATCAACAATTGCAATGGATCATGTCCATAGTTGCATTATATGCATGCAAAACAACTATGTTTGTCATTATATTTATCATGAACATTCATGGTTCAAAATGAATTTATTAATGAACACGTGGTTCATATTATTGTTTGACACTGAAAACAAATGTCAAAATTATATACTCAAATTTGGAGTCTGGGACAGTAGTCCATATGAGTATAAGCATATCCTCCAATAAATAATAGATTTAGGGATCATAGCCCTCATACTCAAAACATTTGGTTTGAGTCTTCACAATTAGAAGCATGTTCTAAGAGTGGAGTGAACATTTGTACTCATAAAGAGAAGGGACAAATTAGGTCCTAACATAATTGGAGATCAAGAAACAAGAGGTTTCGATCTATTTGATTGTATAACAATCAGTGGAGGAATTTTAAGTCCTCATGAAATTGAATCAAGAAACATGTAGTTTCGATCTCATTATAAATTGACAATTTTATATCAAATTATTAGATAAGATAATAAGAGGAGATCAAATTGAAGTCGTCAAACTCATGAAAAATACATACCTCGATTCTGTAGGAAATATAATTAATATTTTTGATACCAATATGTGAGTACCATATGTCAAAATAGAGGCAGATTCATTTAGAGTCAGTAATTGAAACATGCATTAATATAATATTGTAACAAAATAATCATAAATTTGGTGTAGTCTAGTTGGTTAATATATTTGGTTTGCATCCAAAAAGACCTGGGTTCAAGTCCCAGCTATGGAAAATAATTTTGTTATTTTTTCACAAACGACATAATCATATGAGGTAGATATGACAAAAATAATCATAAGTAATAAATGTTCATTGTGATTGCATAAAATAAATAACTATGGTAAGTATCGAATAATGGTAATATAATGATAATAAAATGAGTTATTAATAACAATAACTACAAGATAATGGCAATTAGAAATATTATCATGATAATTGTAACTCTTGCAACAAATTCTCATGACAAATTCAGTTATGAAAGAATTGTAATAAAGGTAATTTAAACATAATAAATGTGATTAAACAGATAAAGATAATGAAACATAATTATGTTTAATCGGTGCCAGAACATAGGCTTAAAATGACTAAACAAAATAAATAGAGACAAAAAAAACTCCTAAACATAGGCTTAAAATTTATCGGTATCAAGAAAAAACTGTCGCTAATCATGTAATCAATATGTTTTCCATTGTTATCTTCACTAACAGATTCTCCACATAACTTTAGTTGGGAGGTAATCATATGTATAGTGGAATTGAAAATCAGTGACAGATTTAAAGTTCTGAAGGCGCAAAATGCGTCCATTCATATCGTGCTCTAGATAGAACAATGGTTTCTGGTGAGCAAATCGATCAGCCAATGCTTGCCAAATCTCAAGTGAATATTTCACCGTAAGGTAATCATCTTTTAGGATCTTATCAAGATGATAACGCAAGAAAATCATAGGTTTGGCGGGATCTTGCACATATGACTTATTGTCAACTTTGATGGCATTTCCAAAGTTTTTAGCCATAAGGTGAATTTCAGCATCAAATAGTTCTTGTCAGAAATTTTAAGAGGATCAAAGTCCAATTTTGTTAGATGCATCATCTTTCTACAAAGAGAAAAGATGAGATATATTAGGATCCATAATTATTAGAACAATATGTTCTATGAAAAATTCATATACGAAACAAAGGTTTCGAAGAGTTCATAAATATGAACAATGGATCCCATAGGGAACACACGAGAAAAACATTCGTGTGATGTCTATAGAACCATAGGTTCTAAGACTACTCGGTCAGAGGACTCGAGTCTTGAGCAATGGAACATGTAGTTCTCATTGTCGTATATGAAATATAAATTTTCAACAATTATATTATATAAAAGATACATACAAATACATGTAAATGATCGCATAAAGAAAATTGATATTCATCTAGGAGAGAAAGAAGAAAAACTCATAGATCATTAGCCTTGGTCATAAGCAACAATGTTGCACCATAAGGCTTGCGGATCATCATGGAGTTCAAAGAAGAAGAAGAAGAAAAATAAGAGCAAATTCGTGCTGATAACGTGTTATAAACTAGAGAATTAGAGAGAGATAGAATAGAGAAACAAATGTAGGAGGAGGTAGAAGTGTGTATTTCATTCTCATTAGACCCCTTTATATAGGAGTAATATTTACATCATAAGGACATAACTAATGAGTATTTACAGTGGACAACCACATTTATATAATATTTATAACACAAATTGATTTTTTATTTTATTTTATTTTATTTTCTGAGAAAAGAGTAGAGATTTCATTAGATCCAATGTCAGAAAGGCCATACATAGATCCCTATGTGCTTGCACCTTAATGCAATGGCTAAGCAAGGAAAAATAAGTATCATCCACTAGTACAATGAACCTCAATTACTTATGACTGTTTATTTTTGAAAAGGCGATCATGTTTCTTTGGGGTACCTAATAGAGTCAGTCTTTCTATGTGTCCAAAACTGGCCCCCTCCCCGAGCATCAATTCATTCAGTTTAGATTTCTTGCAGGTAGATAGGGTACGTTTTGCCCCGCTTGGCTTAAGTACAGGGTACTAAAAAAGACCTTCCGAACGATTGAGGATAGAGAGCATCCAACGCAAATCGGCCTTAAATTCCCTTGTTTCAAAATATGTTCCTGCAACTTATTTTTGCTTCTTGAGGAGTGGCTCGTTACTGTGGCTGGGAGCTACGAGGGTAAGCGTAATATTATTTTGGGAATGAGTTAATTTGTTGGGCCACAACGTGGCAGATTCTTTTGTAATATTACTAGTTATGAATGAATTTTGTTCTCTTATAAAAAAGATGGTGTGGGCTGGTACGAACAAGTTTCGGCTCGATGCTTTTTTTAATCAATCGATGATGTATCTCGTTGATATAGGTGTGATATGTTTCTTGTTTAAATTGGCTGAGGTGTTTAACAATGCCACATTTCAGTCCTCTTTACTGTGTAAAGTTCTTGAGGCCGAATCATATCAAATAGGAGGCGAGTAGCAAGGAAATTGAACTGGCCGAATCATATCAAATTCACACAATAATTCAACAAGTTTTGGTTCCATGCGTTCAGTAATTACATTACGTCGCTAAGCAGTAAATCTTACACAAGGGCATGGTTGTAGTCGTGAAAGTGAAAGATTTTGTAGATAAAATGAGCCAGCCATTTTGAACCTGCAAAGCAGAGTAGAGCTGTTGCAAGAAGCGCAGTTCTTGCAACCACTGATGATAACACTCCTTCCTTGATTGCAGAGACAATTCCGAGTAAAGAAAATGAGACGACCTGCAATACGACTTTAAGCATGCTCAGAACTTTGTGGGCAGCATTGCAACTGCGGCAGTTCACCACATGAGACTGGTACCTGAAAAAATTGTGCAAAAATCTCCTTAGTGAATCAAATGACTTACAATACTCTGCAACCTTAGTTACAAGGATCACAACACAACCAGGTAAGACAAATGCTTGTATTCTAATGGCATTTGTATCGCCGTAATAGAAGTATTCTAAACACATAAGCTTTCAGCGAACTTTGCATTTCCAAGACTTGTGCAACGATCTACTTTGCTGTCTCCAAAATTTTACAGATGACAGTAAATTGGCACCAATTTTCTGAACCAAGATGTTGATTAAACTAAAGTTTGATGCATCTTTGGTGTTGCATGAAAGTTACCTGTCCAACAACTGTTCTTTAGGAGGAGTGGGGGGAAGCACCCCAGTGAACTTGCCTCTCCAATCTACTTGACCACCCGCATACTTGTTTAACCACTTTCGGAAACCAACGACAGCGGCATCTGACTTTGTTGGCAAATAACAGGCTTTCTGCCACTGGGTAATACCAGCATCCATTATCCTACGTTCCTGTACAATAAGAACCCGAGTCCCGAGAGCATGTCAGAAAATGTAACTTCATTCCATGATCATGTGGCTGCACACATGATTAATAGCTGTTTCTCTTAGCAGTCTTATGAAAAAGTTCAGGAGAAGAGTCATGCATTTTCTAGGACTTGATTCCAACTATTTAACGGTAGCCAGTGCCACGAGTACAAATTTATGACATAGGAATGGGAAAAGAAAAAACGTACAGTTTTTTCTCTCTACGTATGAAAGAGAAAAAACTGTTCGGAAAATTCTAAAACAAAGGGTTAGGAAATTAAAAGTGTTCGGACTAGGTATTACCCAATGAAAATTTGTGACCACTAATACCAAGGTTACATGTAGAAATTCAAGCCATCAGCACCATAGGAAATTAAAAGGAAAAAAAGAAAAAGAAAGATGAATTTATCAAAATAATTAACTCAGAATTAATGTATGCATTGAGAGTAAAAATAGGATCCACGTGAAAGTTAACGGGCATTCTTTACAACTATTGATCTATCATTCTATCATCAACTGAAAGTTTCCTCACAATCATGCAGAGAAACATAGACCCCATATGAGCCCAATTTTTGAAGTTATCCAAGAAGATTGAAATCAAAACAGTCCACCAAGTTGCTTCTGCAATAGTAGCAAGTTTTGAAAGAAACGACGCATTATTCTCTTCTCCGTGGTTTTTTTTTTTTTTTTTGTTTCAATGACAATTTTCAAAACCAAAGTTTCCTATATGGGTTTTAATTTGTATTACTCTGCTGCATGGAATTAACTTTATATATCAGAATTATTATTTACCAGAATCTGGGAGTTAGACTTCTACATTATCATAATGTACGTATGTAAACTTTATGATTTATTTTGACCGTAAAAGTAATTTGTTACATATTATATGAGTAAGATGCAAGTTAATGTTAAACTTAATACAAAGAGTAAGAAGTCACCTCAAGATGAAGCAGATATAAATCTGAGTCCAAAACCAGGTTGTGTGGAATGTGATATATCCATCGCGGAAGAATCTTAACCGAAATGCCAAAGTTTATTGGGAAGGTCGATATCATTCTGCTATTACCTGGACTAACTGGAACGCAGAAGAAAACTAAAAGAGCTCTCTTTTGGCCCCTTTGGGCTGGTGAGACCTATATATATGAACAAAAATGCAAAGAGAAAGGATATAAGCAAATAATAACAGAATCAGCTTTACGTAAACACAAATCAATCCACATAATGTACTACCTTTTCAGTTCCAGCTGGTTTCAGAAAACCGTAAGGTTTTCCCAAGGACGCAGCCCCATTACTATTGTCAATTGGACCGAAAAGAGATGTATAAAACAGACACGGTGACGTAAATTTACTCTGACCCGAATTCTGCTCCTCTATGGTGAAACCATTTATGTCTATCTTAGGAATATACAAGTCCATTGGTCTGCCCCCTTCTCTATCAGCCTTCTCTGTGAAGGAAAGATACAGTAATTTATGTAAACGTCCCACATAAGAGGCTAACATAATGACATCCAATAAAGATGATTCAGAAATAATTATCTACCTTCTGGTTGTTGAGTTTGCATTATTCCATAATGTGCGTACGGAACATGAGCAGGATCCATAAAATTTTCAATCAAGACCTCATATCTGGAAAACAATTAAAAAAATCAAGCAAAGTCATATGATTTTTCTGGAACAGGAACGCAAAAATCTTAGATTGCAAAGTTTTAGTTAGACAACTTGTGCAACTAATCCAGAAAAGACACACTTTTCTTTTCTATGTGGCTAGGCTAGGAGCACTTCCGCTGTTGAATGGAAATTAATACTTGATGTGGATGGTGCCAACAAGTTCTTTGACATTACAGAAAATGAGACCCAATAGATCCATAAGGTTTCACACACACACACACATGTTATTTCGCTCTGTAGAACATGATTTTATATCAAATTAGCTGAAGAAAGTAACTTTACCTACCCGTAAGGGATCTCTCTATTCGCCATCAAGCAAGTATATGATGGATCATCCATTTCTGGTATGTAGGGAGGTTTTTTCTCTGTAAGAATATCTTTGTATTGAGGATCGGAATTTGGCCAAAACCACACCATTCCATTCTGCACAGTACTTGGATAAGCACCTACACATGCTTTCTTGGATGTGTGAATCTGCATAACATGGTTGGAGTGTCATCCCCACTAACTTGCCAAAACCAAAATTCATGCATTGCATAGATTATTGTCATAGAATAAAACAACTTCTACAACAGGAAGAACAATAAACAAATTTTCACACTATAGCTTCATAATAATTCTGTAATTAAGGCTTCCGCATACTATTACCCTACTCCTTAAGAACAGAAATATGGTCTACCTACTTGAATGAAAGTTACATGGTCATTCCTAGCTACTAACTTTCCAAAACCATAATTTAATGATTGCATAGATTATGATCATAGAATAGAACATTTCTACAAGAGGATGAACAATACACGAATTTCACTTCTATATACTTACCCTTCTTCATAAGTTCATCAAAATTTCAAAATTATACAGACTATATATGGTATTATGCGAAGTTATTCACATAAAAAGTTAGCATAGGCATATGACTAACAATCTGCCATTACAGTTTTGTTTAATTTTTTTTTTTTTTGGGTGGCAATCAATTTCAAGTTTTGTTTAAAGTTGATTACTGTTTCTGAAGTTACTGTACTATATTAGTTCATCAAAATAATGCAAAGTTACTATATGAGATTTAAACTTGTATTGTATAAAGGTTACCACAACCAGCAATCTCTCAAGGTTGTCATTGAAGAGTTAATTACCGGAGGACCATCGATAGGTGCCTGAGGGATGAACTTGCAGTCACCGGAGCCATTAAAACACCAGCCATGATAAACACACTGCAACCTTCCCCACTGATCAATCCTCCCTTCAGATAATGGAGCCAGTCTGTGAGGACATGCATCATCAAACACCTTCCATGTACTCTCATTTCTGTCCCACCACACCACCACATCAATACCCAGAACTTTCTTTGCATGTGGTACCCTCTTGTCAAGGTCACAAACTGGCATCAATGGGTACCAATGGGCATACCAGTCAAATTTCTCATCTTGGGTCTGAATTTCAACTTGTGGTGCAGATGTGTTTTCAGTCTCAGTTGTAATAGAAGATGAAATGGTGGTGAATGTCTTAAATGAGGGTTTGTGTCTTTCAACTAAGGAGAATGATGAAGTGAGTATTTGCTTATACCCCAAGAAAGCGACTTTTTTGGATTGGTTTTTATCAAAGTTAGCTGGAATTTGTAGTGTTGGAATAGAGGAAATTCTCAGAGTTTCCATGGCCTGCCAGTTTCAGAACTCCACAACAGAAATGGGAGAATTAAAGGTAAGAACTTGAACTCAAAGTTTAATCACTTAAATCTTGGAGTTGCAACTCAGTCAAAGAAACTTGAGGCTCTAATAATTACAGAACAATAAAACCCGGGTTTTTTTTTTTTTCCCTTCTCTCTTTCTCCCTCTCTCCCCCAACTTGAAATTTCTAGTCTCAAATTTTATCAACAATCCCTGCAAGTTCATAGTAGGAAAAATGTTATATTGTATTTGTCAAACTACGGTCAAAACTTGACACAAGTCGCACAACTCCATAATCAACATTGACCGCTAAAGAACATAGTTTAATTCTTAAATTAAATCAACTTAAACAAATACCTTGATGATATTGTCAAACTCCACTGCAAAAACCCAACAACAATCCTTACAAAACTTTTGATGAAGACGTGAATTGATGATTGACAAGTTGAGCTTTTGAGATGAGTTTTTTCAGGCCTGATTAAGTGATGAGCTATTGAGCTTTTAGTAGAGCTAAATGGTGGAGATATTGACAAGAGACGAAAGGCAAAGCATTTCCAGCGCCTCTGCACCCTTTCCCCATTATAAGTTTATAATATAACAGCATTACACCAATAACAGCACCATGCATTATTCAATCACCCTACGTCCCCACCCGCCAATAACACCATTATCAGTGCTCTTGTCGTTTTGAACTCAGTGGTAGTTAGGTTACCTACTCCGGTCGAGTGTGGGAGTGGTTAAATATTTTAGTCTTAAAATTAACAAAAATATAAATGTGGAAATGATTGCAGCAGAAAGTGCAACAATCATTATGTGGCACCCCTGTGGTTGGAATCCCACAGTGCCGCGACTCCAAGTCAATGAGAAACCGACATGTCAAGAGTGACATCCCGATAACCCATTAACCCAAAACTGTAAGATCTTTTGGGTTTAGGCTGTTGGTTTACAAAACGTGTTTCCTTTGAGCAAATTGTTACAGCAACCCAACAACATATTTTCAAAAGCGGAATTTAAAATGAGCTATGTGTTTGGACCCAAAATGAACATTTTGGCCTGACAAAGCGTGTCTTGGAGAAATTGAGCCAATGTCAGTGGCTCAAGCTATATATTGTCGACAAGTTCGAAATATATATTTAGAGGCTAAATAAAGCCTACTATGAAAGCATGGAAGCATGGAAACATGAAAAGTCAACTTTAGCACATTTTCCTACTTCGGCTAGGAGAAACCGAGCTAAACAAGGAAGGAGGGGTGGCAGACTAACCAAATGAACTTGAAATGAGCTGAAACTCTGCAGATCCATTCTAGACAGCCCAAGGATCATTTCTTATGAAGAGTGCCAGAGCTTTTTTTGAGTGGAAGGCCTTCAAACAATCAGCCCAATTTTCTACAGAAGCAAAACTGGAAAAACTGGACCTGTAAGAGGTCCAGCAGCATTTTCGGCCCAACCACATGGAATAAAAATCTGAAAATTTGTCAGGATGATCTACACTCATAGTGGAACATTTCATATGAAGAAGTCGAAGGCATATAATGAAGTCTTGTTGGAGAAATAATTGAAGGAATAAAGGGGCAGAAACTGACCTAAAACCAGCTCAATATTCACATGTTCATGTTTCCTACCCACATGAAGAAAGCTAGATGCTTTTCTCTTTTTCCTTGGATATATTTTTCTTCTACAATCTCTTTAATAGATCATCACCACTTCCATGTTGCTGCACCTTCATGCTTTGCTTTCATTTCATCTTTTCTCTATCTTTTCCATATTTTACAAGTGAACTTAGATCTACTTTCATTATTTTTCTTCCACTCATCATTTCACTCTTCTTTTTCTTCCCTATATAAACACCTTCTCCTCTCATTCTAAAACACAGACACATTCACAACACAACAACAACATCTCTAAGATGATCTAAGTTCTCTCTAGAGCAAACCTCTCTAAGAGCAACTCCTCTCCTTCTCTTTCTCTTAGCGGTGATCACACTCCTAGTCCTAGTCTTCTCAGAAGCCGACTTTCAGTGCCACCAAACCCTCTGTCAACGTACTTCGGTCCTAGTCTCCTCGGGAGCCGACGGTAGTGCCGCGACCACAACGGTTACAGAACCAGCCAAGCAAGGGTAACGCCCTAGCAACCCAGCCAAGCTAAAGTCACGCTTTAGCAAGATCTCAATACTTCCCGGTGATGTCGCTCTGCTCGATCTACAATATTGAGTATCGATTGTGTTAACAAGAAGAAACTTCAGCAAAGTCCTCACCACGAGGCAGAAAGAATCCCACGACGAGGTTGGTGCTCTCCTCGTCTACAATTGCTTGATAGAAGTCAGGTCAAGGGACACCCCCGACGACCGCACCCGAACGGTGTTGGCACGCCCGCGCAAGAAAAGAGACTGTTGACCAGCTGCAACAAAATTGGAGCCAAACATTTTGGCACGCCCAGTGGGACTACATCAGAGTCTTTTCTCTTGAAGACATTCAACCACCAGGCTTCAAAACAAACATTTTGGCACGCCCAGTGGGACCACATAAGAAGTCTTTTCTCTTGAAGACATTCAACCACCGGGCTTCAAAACAAACATTTTGGCACGCCCAGTGAGACAAGGTTAGAAGAGTCTTTTCTCTTGAAGCACATTCAACCACCGGGCTTCAAAACAAACATTTTGGCACGCCCAGTGGGACTAGGTTAGAATTTTTTTCTCTTGAAGCACATTCAACCACCGGCCTTCAAAACAAACATTTTGGCACACCCGGTGAGACTATACTAGAGTCTTTTTTCGTCATCATTGAGATGCCAGGGGAAAATCTTTACCAAAAGAAATTCCTAAAGTGAATTGATGGACAATGTTGCCACCATTGGCGATACCACCATTAATGATGAGTTTATGCCTATTCCCATCCTAGAGGGGGCAAGCATTGATGAACAGCTCGCGATCATCATGGCCAACATCGAGAGGAATAAAGAAAAGCAAGCCAGGGACATGGCCATTTTGATCGCAAAAACAAAGCAGAGGTTTCGCGATTGGGACCTAGAAATTGAGCAGAACGCTCGAGAAGAGGTCATTTATGAGGCTGATTTGCCTATAGGTGGCAATCAACCTAATGGCCTCACTGGTGAATCACAGCCTTACATAGAGGCTACTTATGGAGAACGTCATCAACAAGATTGTTCTTCAGACAAGAAAATTGTCTCTGAACAAATATCTGATGTCTCCACTGATCAAGCCAAATATGTGGCTACTGATCAGATGCATGGGGGGCAAGATATGACCCATGATCATCCCTTTGATCAAGAGAAGTTGGCGACAGTTGGCGACAAAGCCGATCTTGGGACACCGTCATCTTCCAAATTACAATTGGAAATCATGTCTCGTCAACCAACAAAGATACTTGGGGGGCAAGAATACCCCTCTCACGAGCCAAATTCCTCCAAATTCTTCAACGAGAAGTATCTTTGTTCTTTTTCTACAAGCTCTCATAGGAGGGATTTTTACCCTACAAATTTTGATACATCGGAGCTTGGAGTGAAGCATAGATGGCCTCCCCCGTGGCCTTCTGGAGGTTAGCCAAATATAGTGCTGCTAACTTCTTTCTTTGTTTTTAAATTTCCTGTCAATTTTCAGTTTTCATTTTTATTTTCGTCATTTGTGAATCATAACGGAATAGGTGAAGTCTCTTTTGTTAATATTGGCCTAAACTCCTTATTGGTGCCTAGTTCAGGTCCCTTAAGGTTAAGGGCGGCTTTTATTAACACTTGTTGAACTGTCTTCACACTTATGACCTTTCTCATCTTAGTAAGTATAGCCTATGTGAAATGGTGTCTAGAAAGGGGACAACGTTCATGACAGGTTCTTGAATCCAGAAGTGCGTGCAAATGGGCCTAAACCACTATGTGGGAGTAGCTCATGCCAAAATGGATTCTGCCTCTCTTGTTCGCCCTCCCCCACCTGGCCATTTCAGTAAGGTTGCCCAAAGGATTTGAAAGAAAATTTGTGTCTAGGCGACTATACTTGGGCCACATGTCTAAACCTTGATTCACAATGTCTTATTAAAATTTAAAAAAAAAAAAAAATACAAAAATACAAAAATACAAAAATAGAAAAAGAGTTTCAAATTTGTGCGTCGCGGAGGATGCAAAAAATTGTGTTCTTGCCTAATAGTGGCTGGAACTTGCTAATATACTTAAGAGGCCATTGGTATTGGTCTGGGCACATATACAAGAGGCATTTAATATGCCTAGTATGGTATTAGCAGTGGAGGAGGTCAAATCAATATTTTTGCCAATAATTGTGGCGAAAGCTGGGTTGCGAATTGTTGGCAGCGAAGTGGCTTTAATTACATGGCCTCGCAAAGGATGGTTCGCGAAGGAAGACTGGCGATTAATATATGTATACTATGTATAATTAAGAGGGAGAGAGGTTACTGTTCAAGTAATTTTAGTCAAGCCAATACAAGTGGCTTTGGAGCAACGACATTATAAGAGTAGTGTTGATTCAAGACCTCTTTAGTCAAGACGAGGACCTTTGACTTCGAGGTCTGGGGGGCAATGTTTGGACCCAAAATGAACATTTTGGCCTGACAAGGCGTGTCTTGGAGAAATTGAGCCAATGTCAGTGGCTCAAGCTATATATTATCGACAAGTTCGAAATATATATTTAAAGGCTAAATAAAGCCTACTATGAAAGCATGGAAGCATGAAAACATGAAAAGTCAACTTTAGCACATTTTCCTACTTCGGCTAGGAGAAACCGAGCTAAACAAGGAAGGAGGGGTAGCAGACTAACCAAATGAACTTGAAATGAGCTGAAACTCTGGAGATCCATTATAGACAGCCCAAGGATCATTTCTTATGAAGAGTGCCAGAGCTTTTTTTGAGTGGAAGGCCTTCAAACAATCAGCCCAATGTTCTACAGAAGCAAAACTGGAAAAACTGGACCTGTAAGAGGTCCAGCAGCATTTTCGGCCCAACCACATGGAATAAAAATCTGAAAATTTGTCAGGATGATCTACACTCATAGTGGAACATTTCATATGAAGAAGTCGAAGGCATATAATGAAGTCTTGTTGGAGAAATAATTGAAGGAATAAAGGGGCAGAAACTGACCTAAAACCAGCTCAATATTCACATGTTCATGTTTCCTACCCACATGAAGAAAGCTAGATGCTTTTCTCTTTTTCCTTGGATATATTTTTCTTCTACAATCTCTTTAATAGATCATCACCACTTCCATGTTGCTGCACCTTCATGCTTTGCTTTCATTTCATCTTTTCTCTATCTTTTCCATATTTTACAAGTGAACTTAGATCTACTTTCATTATTTTTCTTCCACTCATCATTTCACTCTTCTTTTTCTTCCCTATATAAACACATTCTCCTCTCATTCTAAAACACAGACACATTCACAACACAACAACAACATCTCTAAGATGATCTAAGTTCTCTCTAGAGCAAACCTCTCTAAGAGCAACTCCTCTCCTTCTCTTTCTCTTAGCGGTGATCACACTCCTAGTCCTAGTCTTCTCAGAAGCCGACTTTCAGTGCCACCAAACCCTCTGTCAACGTACTTCGGTCCTAGTCTCCTCGGGAGCCGACGGTAGTGCCGCGACCACAACGGTTACAGAACCAGCCAAGCAAGGGTAACGCCCTAGCAACCCAGCCAAGCTAAAGTCACGCTTTAGCAAGATCTCAATACTTCCCGGTGATGTCGCTCTGCTCGATCTACAATATTGAGTATCGATTGTGTTAACAAGAAGAAACTTTAGCAAAGTCCTCACCACGAGGCAGAAAGAATCCCACGACGAGGTTGGTGCTCTCCTCGTCTACAATCGCTTGATAGAAGTCAGGTCAAGGGACACCCCCGACGACCGCACCCGAACGGTGCTGGCACGCCCGCGCAAGAAAAGAGACTGTTGACCAGCTGCAACAAAATTGGAGCCAAACACTATGAACTTTGGGCTTACAATTGGAGCCCAATTTTGCAAAACAGTTCACTAAGTAACTTCAAGCATGAGAGACGCGCCCCAGGATTACAGGCTTCTCAATTTTTTTTTTTAGATAAGTGAGTAAGAAATAAAGGGACAAGTAAATAGATAAGCGACTTTAAAGTCTGACAAAAGACTAAAACCTTCATTTGATAAAACTGAAGAGAAATACACCAAGCCAGACCTTGTGCCTACTTTGCCTGCTCCTCGACCACATGCTCAAAACCTACACACTGTTGTAGGGGTGAGCTTTCGTCCTCGCATGCCCAATAAGGGCCGACCCTGTTTGAACCAAAAATGAGGATTTTGGCCTGACAAGGCGTGTCTTGGAGAAATTGAGCCAATGTCAGTGGCTCAAGCTATATATTGTCGACAAGTTCAAAATATATTATTTAGAGGCTAAATAAAGCCTACCTGCAGAATTATGGAAGATTATGCAAGCTGTAAGAAAAGGCACGCCCATGTGAATATTCGTACTCCATTCAATTAAGGAATATGACATGCACGTGGGGAAGCATTCAACTACATTTCATGGTGACAAACAAGGAAAACCCACCATAATTCCATAAGTGGTTAACCCAACATAATTCCATAAGTGCTCAAACCTATCATGATTCCATAAGTGCTTAACCCACCATAATTCCATAAGTGCTTAACCCATCATGATTTGTTTAAGGCCAACCACTATGGCCTGGTAGCCCATATATAGAGGCTACAACGAAGTAACAAGAGACAACTCATCAATTCATCTCTATGATCATCCAAGTCTTTTCGGAGCAACCCCTCTCCTTCTCTTACCGGTGACCACACTGTCCCAGAATCCTCAGGAGCCGACTGTCAGTGCCACCAAACCCTCTGTCAACGTGCTTCGGTCCTATTCTCCTCGGGAGCCGACTGTAGTACCGCGACCACAACGGTTACGGAACTAGCCAAGCAAGGGTAACACCATCGCAAACCAGCCAAGCTAAAGTCACGCTTTAGCAAGTTCTCCCCACTTCCCAGTGATTTTCGCTCTGCTCGATCTACGACGTCGAGTATCGATTGTGTGATTTTGAAGAAGCTTAGCAAAAGTCCTCACCACGAGGCACAAAAAATCCCGAGACGAGGTTGGTGCTCTCCTCGTCCACAATCGCTCAAAAGAAGTCAGGTCAAGGGACACCCCTGACGACCGCATCCAAAAAGTGCTGGCACGCCCGCGCAGAAAAGAGACTGTTGACCAGCTGCAACAAAGCTAGAGCTAGCCAAACATTTTGGCACACCTAGTGGGACTACACCAGAGTCTTTTTGTATTCACCATCATTAGGATGCTAGGGGAAAATCTTTACCAAAGGAAATTCCTAAAGTGAAAAGATGGTCAATAGCACCATTGAGGCTGACAAGCTCGCTCCGCTTCCCATCCTAGATTATGCAAGTTTCGAAGAAAATGTCATAATACTGGGGGGGCAATAGCGAAAGATATGGAAAAGAGATAGAAAGGGAGCTTGCAAGTATTGACCGCTGAATTCGGTGGAACGCTCAGCAGAGCAAGGCACTATATGATCAACTCTTTGTGATCGTCATTGACGAGGACAAACAGGTCACTTCTCACAAAATAACCGCAGCGAGTTTCTCGATCTTCAGCAAGTTTAAGTGTAAAAAGGCTGTTTCCAAGATTGAATTGCCTATAAGAGGCGATCAATCTAAAGGCGAAAACCTTCGTCTAGATCAGTCTGTTGCAGAAGAAGAAATCAGCTTGCCCATTGGTAAATCACAGCCTTGCACAGAGGCTGCATATGGAGAAGATGATCAACAAGATTGTTCTTCTGACAAGAAAATTGTCTCTGAACAAATAGCTGATTTCTCCACTGATCAAGCCAAATACGTGGCTACTGGTCAGATGCATGGGGGGCAAGATATGGCCCATGATCATCCCTTTGATCAAAAGAAGCAAGTTCATGATCAATTCAATTGTGACTCTGCTACTGGACGTCATCATGACCATGCAAAGGGTCAAGAGCATGGTCAACATGACCCACTCAATTATCAATCAAGATGGAATATGGTGGCTGGACGTCATCATGATCATGCAAAGGGTCAAGGGCAGGGCCCACCTTACTATCATCAATTTAGCCTTGGCCATGCTGGACGTCATGGTGGAGTTAATCAATTAAGCCATGGCCAACTTAATTATCAATTAAGTTGTGGTCTACAGAAGCCAATCTGTGGCTTTATTAATCAATTCAACTTGAAGTTCTTCATATACTCTTCAAGGCTAAGCGGTGGCTTTGACATATGGGGGAATCACATCTGCAACCCACGTTGCAAGAATGGCCAAAGTAATTTTTCTAGTGGCCAATTTGTCCTTCGCGAATGTAAATTCGAGTATCATCAATACAAGTTAATTCTTGTATACAATTATTCAACTCTAAATTTCCTGCAAAAGAAATTTGTTTATGATACTAAACAGTCCATAGAGGAGTCTCAATTTGATATGCCTATTTTTGAAGAAGAGATCAATTCACCACTCTTTAGTGACTCTGAATATGATCTCGATTTGGAGCCAATATATGATGAGTATGATGATAATTATAATTTGATTATTGGTTCCAAAAATCATATGCAGGAGTACAAGTCCTTTGAAGCTCTTGATATGGAGAATTTAGACCAGCAAGTGGTCGTCTATAATGGCCAATCTGTGGCTAATTCTACAAAGACCATGGTCTATGACATGGTCGTTGGCGACAAAGCCGATCTTGGTACACCATCATCTCCAAAATTGCACTTGAAGGTCATGCTTTGCCAACCAACAAGGAGACTTGGGGGGCAAGATTACCTCTCTCACGAGCCAAATTCCTCCAAATTCTTCAACGCGAAGTATCTTTGTTCTTTTCCTACAAGCTCTCATAGGAGGGATTTTTACCCTACAAATTTTGATACATCGGAGCTTGGAGTGAAGCATAGATGGCCTCCCCCGTGATCTTGTAGAGGTTAGCCAAATATGCTACTGTTAGCCTCTTTCTTTGCTTCCTTTTTTGTCACTTTTTCAGTTTGTAGTTTTCTTCAAGTCTTGTCCCTCACACTATTTCTCTTCATTAGTACGTTTTTGTCTCCACCATCATTCCACCATTGTTTAGTCTAGTATCCTTGGAAAGTTTACATATTAGTCACCCACTTGCAACAACCCATATCGATACCATCACTTAATTTTTGTTTCTCCTTGTTCTTTTCTTTCCTTTCTCTCACCTTGTGTCAGATCACCACACTTTTTCTCTTTTTCTTTCTTTTCTCTCACCACACTCTCCTTTTCAATAAGGAGATAGTCATCTTTATTAAAAGATAGTTTGATAGTTTCTAGGGAGAGAAATAGTGCCTCTTTGCAAGGAGGATCTTCGTAAAAAATAAAAAAATAAAAAATAAAAAGAAAAAAAGAGGAAGTTCGCGAAAGAAGCCAGAAATCAGCGAATGTTCGCGAGGAACATTTTTGTCAAGGCTTTTCTGGCGGGAATTGACTACATGAGTGTGTGTGTGTGTGTGTGTGTGTGTATATATATATATATATATATATATATAAGCCTCGCCGACAAGATACAACTGAGGCGGAGTCGATCCAAAAAGCCAGCGAAGTCTTCGAGAGAAATATTTTCACCAAGCTCAAAGAGATTCCTCCTCACTCGGATCTGCCTTGAGAAGATTCCTCCTCACTCGGATTTGCCTTGAGAAGATTTCTCATTACTCTGATATATCTTGAGAAGATTTCTCCTCAAAGAATTTCTGGAGAAGCTATCATTTTGGAGGCCTCTCCTGTTTGTTCGCGAAGCATCCCAAAGGCCCACAGACGTCACAGAAATAGTTGAGCGAAACACTTTGGAGCACAGCAAAATCCGCCTCCTAAGCTTCGTGAAAGATCCACCACAAAAAGTAGTTGCATGAAGTCTGCAAATGGAGTACAGACAAGAGGTGAATTCTGAGCGAAATGAGCCCGCGAAAAGTATCAAGAACTTATTATATCTTGATTTGTGGCTGAGATATTTTTAGAGATTAATTTATTAGCCGGTTTCCTCGTATAAGACATGGGGGGGAATTCTAGTGTTCCTACACTCGCAAAGCCCATTCATGAAGGCCTGTTTTTGAGGCCCATAATCGTTTCTTCGCTACGCCTAGCAACACTATACTATACTAAGCCGAGTCAGCGGCTCTGGAAAATTTTTTGAGCTTTGTCTCTTCTCTTGCAGAGAAAACACCTTCGCGGGAAAATAGGGTCGAGGTGTGGATTTTCTCAAAACTTTCGCCGCGAGACTCTTTTTGACGCGGAGCATATTTTAAAGTTCATATTATTTTCAAAGCTCCTGAATATACAACTATGGGTGCCTATATTTGGGGTCTTGTGAGACACAATTATTGGCTCCTCACGGATATTTGAATATCAAGATAAGAAAATATTATTGTATTCATAAAGTGGCTTTGCGGCCAAAAGCAATACATTCATTACAAAGCCAAAAGTGGCTAAAATATAAAATAGGAATCTTCAGATATCTTTCTTCAAATGGAAGCAGTTGAGGAACCAAACATCGGTTTGAGCCACGCCATTATCCCAAGGAGGGGCAGACTTCAGGGAAGGAAAAAGAAGAGGAACGGAGCCCCCGCGCCCCCCTTCAAATAGAAGCGGCAAAGGAATCCAACATAGGCTTGGCCAACGCCATTATCCATGAGAAGGGGAGACTCCAGTGAAAGAAAATGGAGCCTCCAAGCCCCCTCAATTGGAAGCAGCTTTGGAATCCAACGTCGGGTTGAGCCGCACCATTATCTCTGGGAGGGGCAGAGAGTGAAGGAACCGAATATCGGCTTCAGTCTCTGCACCCCCTTTAGCCTTGGTAAGCACCATTAGTTGGACGTGAAATATGGGAAAAACCATTCTGTAGCTTGAACCCATTCCTTCAAAGAGTCCATCCCTTCTCATCCCTCCAAGATTCTGTCAAGAAGAGAGAGGGGGAGAAGGAGGTGAAAACCAAAGCCCCTTCCATCTGGAGGGCACAACACGGGCCGGGTCCATAAGGAAGGAAACAGACGAGGAAAGACGAACCACAAAGTGACCTTCCTCCCTTTCCCTTTTTCGCTCCGCGTGTGGGATTCTAACAAAGATGATCTCGCATGACCGTAGATCCCACACTTGGAGCCCCCTCGCATTTCTAAACCAATCTGAAGCCTGACATTTTCCATCCAGACTTCCAGAAGGCCGAAACAAGGGGTTGCCTGAGATTACGCCATAAGGCCTAACCCAGGCTTGAAATTATGCCATAAAGCCTAAAATTTAGAGGCTAAGGGCCATTTCCTGAGGGGAAAATTTGTGAAAAAGGAGAAAGATAAGCAAAGATTGAAAGGCCATTGTTGAGAATCTGAAACTCAGAGGAAGATTTTTGGCGTGAACGTTTCCATCCCCAGAATGCACCTATTTATAGGAAAAGGGCATGCAAATCTCCACCCTTGGATGGACAGTCGAAGAGTCAAACTAAGTGTCAGTAAATCTTGATTAAATTGCCCTAAATCTCGGAAAAGAATGGATTATTGGTGCGTGGGGGAACCGAACGGTTTTCGAGGAGGTCACTATTCCATTTTCAATATTATCTTCTCACGGTGTAGTTTTCAACAGTTAGTTAAAGGGAAGTTAAAGACTCATTAAGAAGATAAAACTAAGAGTTTTGAGTTGGGGCCAGCAAGTGGATCCAAAAGATAAATATTAGTTAAGAAATAAAGATGTTGTCGGTACTACAAGAATATATATATATATATATATATATATATATATATTTTGTACTACAATTGGGCCTAAGGAAATCATTACTATAAGTCATAAGAGGCCTAAAGTGGCCGGCCCGCAAAATCAAGCTTCACACAAAGCACCTCAACCTGAAGGCCTTCAGCAAGGGCCCCATTTTCAATCAACAAGGCTCGTTCTTCAGCTTGGGCCAAGCGGCGAGTCAATTCTTTGGAGGTAGCCAAGGGAGCGTCCAGTTGGGCTTCCTCCGCGCTGAGCTCGTTGTTCACATGGGTCAAACAAGCTTGGATATATCAGATCTGGGCTTCTAAGTCTAACTTCTGGAGCCTTATATCCCCCATGCGAGTGGCCCGATCATTCAAGGTGCTGCGAAGAGTCTCCATCTGACTAGCGAGGTTATTCCGTACCACGCAGGCGGCACGAGCTCGAGCCTCCGTGGCAGATTGGAGAGCGCGGGCCACGTCAAGGTCTTTCAACAGCTTCTCTATAGTGTCGAGTTGAGTTGGATTGATCTCACGCTCTCGGCGAAGGAACACAATGGCTTCCCAGATCCTGGGGAGTTCTTCAAGCCCCAGCCGCCGCTGTCCCAAAAGGTTTCGAAGCTCTGTCCTCACTAGTACAACGGCGGTAGGAGGAGTTTCCTCAAGGATTCGAGATAGCTTTTCAAGCCTAGTAGGAGGAGGAGGCGGAGGATTCACAGCACGATCATAAGTCACCAATGCTACAGGGTCGATTGGTTCCTCAATTCTTTCATCTTCAGCATAATTTCCCTCAACGACCCCCTGAGCTTGGTCCGACATCTCGGCTGCGGGAGACTCTGGAAATTCAATGCAAGGTTCATCAGTAGAGTGTTGGAGACGAGCAGCTTCAAGATCAAAACCCTAGGCCTCAACTCTCGCCTCGTCTATTTCCGAAATCAAGAGACCACCACTGCTCGCCTCATTCCCCAAACCTGGGTGTACGTCCCGCCGGCCAGAGCTTCGGCGTAAAGGACCACCTCCTCGGTACAAACAGAATCCTGGTTAGGTTCAGAAATGTCAGAGAGCGGGTTTGGATCTAAAGGGAAATGGAAAGCATTGGCCAACAGTGGCGCTTACCTCTCGAGCTGTTGGGTCAATATCTGGTACATGGTCACCAAGAGAAAGAGGCCCCGCTTCATTCACCTCTTAGACCTCTAGTGCCGCGGGAATCTCTGTCGTCATTAGTTCCTCATAAGCGGCAGAAGCCTCAGAGTGGCTTTCCACGCTTTCATGCTCCGGGGAGTCGTCATCAGAGATCGTTATTAGAATGTTAGGACCTTGCGGATGCTCTGTAGATGTGGGAGAGGGAAGAGGCGCCACAGGGCTAGTTGGTACTTGAACTAGCAAGAGAATTGGCTCTTCTGCAGCGGCTGAGGATCCAGCCTCGCTTAGGCGAGAGGGATCAGTGGTCCTCTGACAGACCTGTCAAAAGATACATAGTGAAGATCCTGCCCAGATTCTAAAATTTAAATAGGATAAGACTGGGCCGGAGTTTACCAATCGCATTCCCAGAGGTTCGTCATTTTAAAAACTCTCTTCAACGAATTGAGCTCGATCGCGTTTGCAAGCGAAGACAGTAGTGGCCTGTACGAGAAAAGAATCACAACTCAAAAGGGGGGGAAGCACCAAATATACAAGTTTGGGATCGTTCTTAACCAAATTACCTCAGCAGGATCTTCATCATGAGAAGACTCTCCCTCAGGAGTCTCCTCTGCTATTGCCTTTTGTTTCCTGGCCTGAACAGAGGCTGTCCTGCTCCGGGTAGTTTGCTGCAAAACACACTCAGGAATAAGAGCGGGAAAATCAAGACAAGGAAAATGAATGGTGAAGAAAGACAAAAACTTACTGTTGCCCCAGGCTCGTGGATTTGTATCCCTGGACGCGATGAGCAAGAAGGTAGAATAGGTCGCGGGGGTGGTGCTGCAGGGTTGGAGAAGTGCTCAAGAAACTCGCGGTCCTCCGGATTAGGACTACTCATGCCACGAAAGATCAGGGCGAAGAGTTCGTCATATGGTAGGTCCCAACAGTTCACGAACACTTCTTTCCACCAATCAGCATAATCATCGTCGACATCGTTGAGGGGGTACAACGCTCTGACCCTAGGGGGAATCACTATCAAAGTAAACTGACTCTAAAAGGGGGCAGACCCAGGCGGGGCTGATCTCTGCCAAGAGGTATAGTAATTGGCAGAATCAACCAGAGGCCAGGGTACCAACTGGGCCAACCCAAATTGGCGAGCAAAGTGGTTAGGGGCATAGAGCTCGTAGCTTACACGGTCGGTGGCAAGACAAATATCCAAGCAGGAGATGGCGCGACGAAAGGCCAGGAGGGCTCTTTCGCTATGATCCCGTCCACTGGGCAGAAAGCCATCATCAAGGGGAGGAGGGAATCGCCTAGAAAGGACTATTTTTGGGTCCAGCATATCTTCCAGCAAGTACAAGTAAATAAAACACTCGGAGTAGGGTGGAGCTCGATACCTTACGTTGCGGCAAAGCCAATTCCCCAAAAGGGAATCGACTGGAGGATCCTTTGGAACATCACCGCGACGGAAGCGAGGGAAATAAATCTGCAGCCAAAAGGAGAGGATCCAGAAAGGGCCACTAATGTCGGTATCAAAGGGGCACATTACGGCTTTATAAAGGGAGCGATATAATGCACCCAATACAGGTTGACCAATGCCAACGAAAATACCATTGTAGAGAGCAGTGGCCAGAGAATTCCAGGGCCCAGTAGGTTTGTTGGAAGAAGTGCAAAAGATAAATTTGCAAAACCAGAATTAGGGGTGGGCATAAATGACCGAAAGACCGAAAAACCGGAAGGAACCGATCCGGACCGGCCAGTCCGGGCTGGGTTTTACTCTGAAAATGACTGCATTCAGTCCGGTTAGGTCCCAAATTCAGATTTGGAGATCCGGTCTCGGTCCTTGACTTTTGCCAACCACTTGGACCGAAAAACCCGAACTTCACTGCACGAAAGTGGCTTTGGATATCATTTTACCCCAACGTTTTGATTGATGGTGACAACAATCAATTTTTATATAACTAATCCTCCCAAACATGTTTCTTTTTGAAAATCTTGCCAGGGGGTCAATATATTGTTAAAATATTCTTCTTATCTTTCTTTTTTTCTTTAATCATTAACCATCCTTTTCCTCCTTCTCTTTCCACGGGTCTTCTCCAGATTTTCTTCTCTTCCTTGTATTCTTCTCTATCTTTCTTCTTATCTTCAATACTCATCCTCAGATTCTTATTTGTCATCAAAGAAAAATCTTCAGATTCTTATCTATTAGTTTTTCTCTTTACACGATCTTCTTCTTCAGCGAGTTCGACTGCGGTTTTTTTTTTTTTTTTTTCTTTCCCTCTTCTTCATCAGTTCCTCTTCTCTCTTGCTGAAAGGAGCCTCCAAACCCAACCCAGATCGAAAACTGGTTGAGGATCCAGACGTAAAGGGTTAAGTCACCGTCTTCGAATCTCCCAACTCTCAAAGCGACGCCTCAAACCTCTTCGTCTCTCACATATGCTTCACTACTCTCATTCTCACTCCCACCCCTCCTCTCTCACATCTGTGTTTCAAAGCCATAGATCTTTGCGTAGAGGATGAGAGCGTGATGGAGAATTGGAAATTTGGGATCTGCACATACGTTTTTTTTTCCTAAGGACTGTTTGGCCCCAAAAGCCTGAAAATCCGGCCCGTTTGACGGCGGTCCGGGCTCAGTCCGGTTCCTAATGCCTAAAAGTGAAGGCCCGGCCCGAATTAGTAATGCTGGTTTCGGTCCCGGTCCCTGAACAAAGGGTGCCGGTCTGGGACCGTGCCCAACCCTAACCAGAATTCCAGGAATGCGATACCTCCTGTATGGTCATGCTGGGTGCAGTAATAGTCGCGCCAGAATGGGTAGGATTTGCTGCGATGCCCCCCGACCCGCCATATCCATTCTCAAAGGAAATTGAATGCCATCAAACTGACCATGCCCATAGGGGTCAAAGTCAATGGGCAACCCCGTGATGGTAAGAACATCCAGCAGAGTTATGCTCATCTGCCCGAACCGGAAATCGAATGTATTGCTAATGGTGTTCCAAAAGCAAAGAGCGGCGGCTAGCGGTGCAGGGCTGGTATTATGGGAAAGACAGAAGCATATATCGATGGTTTGGATGATACTCACCGCATCCCAACCGGCCAAATCTCTCGCTCGGACCTCCTAATACCAAACATTTTCCTCGGGAGCGATGGTAGGCCAGAAACCCACTTTCCTCCTTGGCCCCCAACTGCTAAAATCACTGGGCACCTGTCGAAGAGCCGCTATGGGACGGCGGATGGGAAGCCCATAATAGGCCATAGCATCATCTGGCAAACGATTGCGAGGTGTGGGACCCAGACTCGCTTGATTATCACCTCCACCAAAGCCCATCAGTCGACTTCTCTCCTCTCCGGTCTGACTTCTGCATCGAACACCCATGTTAGTCCGCTAGGTGAATGCGGCTTTCGGAGTAATTTCATCTACCTGATCGATAACGAATGGTTTCTTGGGTGCCATTTCTGGGTTTGTTCGGCTTATTTCGCCAAGTACTGTAGGCCTTGATCAAACTTGATCTAGCCAGCGAAGCGGCTCCAACACCTATATTTGAGAAAATCAATAGAGAGCCAGCGAACAAGGCAGATACTTGCTGCTATACACATAGCGAAGCTACCACCAAGGAAGAGAAGGATCCTCATTCGCGATCAAAAGCAGTCTCCTTCGCATGGGGGGCACACTAAAGTTCTGATCTCCTACAACCTGCCCAAGTTTCGCCAATTCACTGCGTACCAGACATCAGATACATAGGGGGCGATAAAGTTGGCAAAGAAAGCGTCAGTTCATGACAAAGGCAATTCAGATTGTGGCATTCAAGCTTTATGACCTATTTAGAGGCCTATATGGAATCAGTCAAGTAATTTCAGTCAATCCAATACAAGTGGCTTTGGAGCAACGACATTATAAGAGCAGTGCTGATTCAAGACCTCTTCAGTCAAGATGAAGACCTTTGACTTCGAGGTCTGGGGGGCAATGTTTGAACCCAAAATGAGCATTTTGGCCTGACAAGGCGTGTCTTGGAAAAATTGAGCCAATGTCAGTGGCTCAAGCTATATATTGTCGACAAGTTCAAAATATATTATTTAGAGGCTAAATAAAGTCTACCTGCAAAATTATGGAAGATTATGCAAGCTGCAAGAAAAGGCACGCCCATGCGAATATTCATACTCCATTCAATTAAGGAATATGGCATGCACGTGGGGAAGCATTCAACTACATTTCATGGTGACCAACAAGGAAAACCAATCATGATTCCATAAGTGCTTAACCCACCATAATTCCATAAGTGCTTAAACCTATCATGATTCCATAAGTGCTTAACCCACCATAATTCCATAAGTGCTCAAACCTATCATGATTCCATAAGTGCTTAACCCACCATGATTCCATAAGTGCTTAACCCATCATGATTTGTTTAAGGCCAACCACTATGGCCTGGTAGCCTATATATAGAGGCTACGGCGAAGTAACAAGAGACAACTCATCAATTCATCTCTATGATCATCCAAGCCTTTTCGGAGCAACCCCTCTCCTTCTCTTACCGGTGACCACACTCCAGTCCCAGAATCCTCAGGAGTCGACTGTCAGTGCCACTAAACCCTCTGTCAACGTGCTTCGGTCCTAGTCTCCTTGGGAGCCGACTGTAGTACCGCGACCACAACGGTTACGGAACCAGCCAAGCAAGGGTAACGCCCTCGCAAACCAGCCAAGCTAAAGTCACGCTTTAGCAAGTTCTCCCCACTTCCCAGTGATTTTCGCTCTGCTCGATCTACGACGTCGAGTATCGATTGTGTGATTTTGAAGAAGCTTAGCAAAAGTCCTTATCACGAGGCACAAAGAATCCCGCGACGAGGTTGGTGCTCTCCTCGTCCACAATCGCTCAAAAGAAGTCAGGTCAAGGGACACCCCCGACGACCGCACCCAAACGGTGCTGGCACGCTCGCGCAGAAAAGAGACTGTTGACCAGTTGCAACAAAACTGGAGTCGAACAGACCCTACTATGCTAGGTTTGAAAATAATAATTATCGAAAATATTTACTACATAATATTGTGCACGTTTATCAAAAATACTTTAAAAAGAGGCAATCACAAACATTTATTCTCTTTTAAAAATCATATGCAGTATGCTAAAGCAACCTGAGCTCAGAGATACTCACCTGCAGGATTTTCAACTCACCTGTGACCGAAACCTTGGTTTCCTGTTCCTGTCAAACAAGGTCAACTGCCGATCATAGCCAAATCCATCAATATCATTCATTCACTTTTCTTACCAGCTATGGGCAGCGAGAGTGTCCATTTACTGGCCTAATGCCATATGACGTCATTGTCGATTCCCTACGTATACTACTAAGGTGACACGAGCTCGACACAACATATGGTCATATCGCCCCTCCGGAGGTTTACGATTTAGACACTATAGGAAGCATCGCTCCTATCACTCTCAGGTCACAACAATCATATCATATCTCATCATAACAAGCAATGTCTAGCCTCGGTTTTCACTCACTTTCGACAATTAAAAATTAATGCAATAAAAGTCATTGAGGCATCGACTATGGCATCCATAAACATTTTTGCAGGCAATAAAATAATTTATAAGCATATACACACACAAAAAGCCACTAACAAGATAAGGACGGCTCACCCTACCTGGAATTGGAGTGCTCGCCCAAACTTAACTTCGTTTCCGACTTTCGATACTTTGTCCAATGCCATGTGCACACGCTCGAGTCCTTTAAATAGAAGTGAGAATCGATTAGTTTTGACCAGATTAGAGGAGCTGCATTTCTCATATTGCATGCGTCAATCATGATTTGATAGTTGATAACTATCAAAACATTGTTATTTGACAGCTGAATTTTAGATATGGGAATTGAATGTTTCAAGTGTTAAGTATTGCTAGATGGATTAGCGTGTTTATATGTTGTCTGTTCACTGATTTTTCCCTCCAATGTTCTCTTTACCCAGGGAGTAGAATTTCACTTGAGGAGGAAGATGTCGATTTTCTGTCAGATTATTAGTCAGGCGAAGCATAGAAAGGTACTAGATTGAAAATATAATTCTGTTTGTAATCATGACTTGTTATAACTGTTATGGTTTCTGAATATGTGGTCTTGGTGTTATGCTTTTGAAAATGGAGACTGCAAATTTAATCTGAAAAGAGGAGAAAAGGTTGAAAAAATGACCAATAGATTATTAGTAAACTTTGGTAGGGAACTGTATGGTTCATTCCAGCCTGACATTCATGGCTTAAGAATTTTATGGTTTTAAAATTTGTTATGAGGCGTTGGCCGCACTCCAGCTTGGTTGGTGGCTTCTCTTATAAGTAGATTTCACATGTAGCCTTCCACATTTCCTAACTGATTAAACAAGATGCCCATTCTGCCATTAGAGCTCTTATGATTAGATCAAGTGATTGGGGGAGTACATATGCTGTGGTTAACTCGAGATGTTTTCAATTTTTTTAATTTTTTAATTTTTTAAATTAGATAGTAAAGACTTTCCTTCATAAGACTTGATCAATTTGGTCGTAGATCTGGGTTTTTATGCCAGGTTGTTTATCGGTCATTGTATCAGTTGATTATATTTTACTACTCCACCACATAGCCTAAATAACAACCAAACTGTGTCCATTAAATTGAAGGACATAGCACATCTGAGTATCTGACATTATATATGATTCTGGAAATTCTTGTCAGGTGGAAATTCTAAATGCTTATTAACTAAACCTCGTCTACAGTCTGTTTAACCTAGACCACCTTCTGCCCTGACCGCAATCCCTACCAAAACGAGCTTTAGCATAGCTTCTTGCTAAAGTCACATTTAACCATACCTATGCTTTGTTCATGTTTAAGGTCAAACTATCATGCTCCGTCTTTTGCAAAGTATAGCTGGAGAATAATCCACTTAATTTCCTTCTTAGCAATAGATTCCGATAACCCTGCAAACTCTGGTAAGGTCACCTTCTAGTGTTGTTTCACTGCACTCTCTTGCCCCTACTGTGCAAGTAAAAATGAACTACAGTTGCATCATTTGGACTCCTACTAGTGCTTTAGTAGTAAGTGAGGGTCCGAATGTCTAAATTTATCAAGGCTTTGGCCCCTTTCTACACAGAAAAGTATGAGATCCAATAATTGTCATTAGTTTGGTTTCAATAGCTTCAATGTAGATTTCTGTTTTTCCTAATTTTGTGGCTTGTTGGTTAAATTTTTGACCCAAAGAAAAAAAGTTTTAGGTGAAAGGAAGAGGGACGATGATGTCTTCTTACCCCATAGTTCATCAATTTACTGGATCATTGTTGGTAAAAAAATTAAGCATGTTTGAACTGACATAACAATATATAATTAAGGGTTTTTGTCCATTTACACCATTTTTAGAGATTTTTTTTTCACTTACCCCATTAAGTTTTTTTAATTCCCTCTTACCCAAAACACTCTAAGGAGGTCTTCCCTAATACTCCATTAAGATTTTTTTTTTGTTTTTTAATTTTTTTAATACCATTTTACCCCCACCCCTTTATTACTTAGAGAGAGAGAGAAAATGGAAGAGAGAGAAACCAAAGGAGACTTCGCCGGAGCCTCGTCACTGGCCACCCAATAGACGTCTATTGCCCCAATAGTCTATTGCCCCCTAATAGACGTCTATTGCCCCCCAATAGATGACTATCAGCCATGTATTGCCCCCCAATAGACATGTATTGCCCCCTAATAGGACTTTCAGTCGCCAGAATTGGAACTAATCTCCCTAAATTTAGACAAATAAAACTTTGATTACAGAAAAAAAAAACAAGGAGATTACATCAATTCAAAACGTCTATTGCCCTACAATAGACGTCTATTGACCCCCAGTAGACATTCAAAAAAAAAAAATTTCTTTCCTTCTGTCCCTAGTAGACATACAAAAAATCCGATTTGGGCACCCACGTCTCTTCTGTTCTTCAGCGGTTGTTGACAGTCCCTGACTCCGGCATCATTGACGACCGGAGATCTCACTCCTCATCCAAATTCCAGTGTTCGTCGACCTCAACCACCGAGAACGACGAGTTTGCGCTACGACTGGCCGGGTTGGGCGAGTTCCAATCGGATTTATCCTCAGCTCCGACGAGTTTCAATCAGATTTATCCTCCAGCTCCGGAGCTACCATGGCAGAGAGAGAGAGAGAGAAACCGGAGGGCAAGGACCCAGGGGAGGCAGAAGCCTTCAATTCGTCGCCGATGAGGTCGTTCTGGACCGCCAAGGAGATCGATCTCAACCATCACTGACATCCTCGCCTTCTTAACCGGCTCTGACGGTATCGTTCTCGAGAATCTCACTGGCGTTGAAAAACCGGCGTGGTGGAGAGAGAGAGAGAGAGGATCAAAGCCTGCCGGAGGTGGAGATTGGACCGAATTGACGCCGGCTGGAGGTGGAGAGAGAGAGAGAGAGTTTCAGATCGGGAGGAGAAAGAGAGAGGGGTTGATGTTGATGACGTCATTGTAATTCTTTAATTAGTTTGAGGGCAAAATGGTCATTTTTTATTAGTTTGGGTAGGTGGGAACAAAAACCCAAAGCACCAAAATTAGACAAAGTTATCTCACTTACCCCAGCAACAAATTTTTATTCCCACTTACCTTGTTTAAAGGAAAATGACAGTTTTGTCCTTGATTTAATTAATTAATTACACTGCCCCCCCTCTCTCTCTCTCTCTCTCCCCCCGATATGCTCTCTCTCCCCGCGCCCTGCAAAGCCCCAACGCCGCTAGATCGCCCAAGCCCAGGCCGCCGTGGGCCGAAACCCCGACGAACTAGGGTCGGTTTTCGCCGCTGTCAACTGCATCTCCGATTCCGGTTCCGTCCTCCTCTCTCATCACCACGACTTCGCCGACCTCTTCTCCCTCTGCAGCGACACCGTTTACTGCTCCACGATTCAGCTTCTCGCCTCACTTTCATGCCGCAATCTGAACAGGTAGGATCGTCGGTTGCTTGGGCTTCACCAGTCACGAAATCAAAATCTGAGCTCATCTTCTGCGAGATTTGGTGCTCGAGCTCGACCTCCGGTGCTCGACCCAGGCTCTCCAACATGAACGGCGACGAAGAATCTGTCGTTTTCATTTTCTAGTTACTCTTGTACTTGCTTAGCGGCAGCGGCCATGCGTCTCACCTGCTTCACTGCTTTCTTTCGTTTACTTCACTCTTCTTGTGCTTTTGTACTTCACTCTTCACTATTTCACGAAATCAATTTTTTTTTTTTGGGTAAAATGGGGCAGAAGGCCCAAATGAAAGAAAAATGAAAAAAAAAAAGTTCTATTGGGGCAATAGAGGCCTGTTAAAGGTCTATTAGGGGGCAATAAACGTTTTAAATTGATGTAATCTCCTTGTTTTTTTTCTGTCATCAAAGTTTTATTTGTCTAAATTTAGGGAGATTAGTTCCCAGTCTGACGACTGAAAGTCCTATTGGGTGGCAATACATGGCTGATAGTCGTCTATTGGGGGGCAATACATGACTGATAGTAGTCTATTGGGAGGGCAATACAGGGCTGATAGTAGTCTATTGGGGGGAAATAGACGTCTATTAGGGAGCAATAGACTATTGGGCCAATATACGTCTATTGGGGGGCAATAGATGTCTATTGGGGGCAAAAAAAACCTTTCCGGTGAGATTTTCAGCAAATTCCGGTGGCCGGTGGCCGGTGACCAGAATCCGGCAACCGGTGACCGGAGTCCGGCGGCCGGTGACCGGGCTCCGGCGAAGTCTACTATGGTTTCTCTCTCTTCCATTTCTCTCTCTCTCTCTCTCTTTCTAAGTAACAAAGGGGTGAGGGTAAAATGGTATTAAAAAAAAATCTTAATGGGGTATTAGGGAAGACCTCCTTAGAGTGTTTTGGGTAAGAGGGAATTAAAAAAACTTAATGGGGTAAGTGGGAAAAAAATCTCTAAAAATGGAGTAAATAGACAAAACCCCTTTAAATACTTGGATTGGTCAGAGGCTTGGTAAGGCTCAATAACTCGTTAGATTATTAGTCAATAGAAGCTTGGAAGGTACTAGATTGAAAATCTAATTCTGCTGTTTTGTAATCATTGACTTGATATTATTATTGTTATGGTTTCTGAATATGTGGTCTGTGTTTTGTGTTTGATGTGGAGACTGCAAATTTATTCTCAAAAGAGGTAAAAAGCTTTAAAAAAAAAAAAAAGACCAATAGAATTTGATCTTATGAATTATGAATTGACCATATATATATTATTATAAAACTCTGGTAGGGAACTGTGTGTTTCTCCAATGCACAATTGATATATAAGCATATACTGGCAGGTTTGGGTTTGTGGTCACGAGGTCGGATCAAAGAGGGGAGGATCCATGACGCGACGGTGGTACAAATGGCGGTGCCACCACGGGGGAGGGGAAGGTTGGAGATGGGCGGCATGCGATCTGGATTGTTGTTGCAATCTGGATAGAGGCATGGTGGTTCTGGTATGGTGGAGGTGGATGGCGTCCGACGCTGGTGGTCTGACGACGGCGATGGAGCGGCTATGGTGGAGGCCCAGTTGGAATGGGCCCTGTTTGGGTTGGGTTTATTTTGAGTTTTACTTTGGTTCTTTAGCTTTTGATTTTTTACTTGCTTTCAATAAGCCTTTACCTTTATTTGGTTGGGTCGATGTGGCTTGGTGCCGGTCTGCGCACTCCTTATGCCGTGTCTACCTTAGGCAGGTGACGAGTTCTTTGCTTTGTCAAATGGTTGCAACCTCCTAGTGGTAGGATGAAACTTAGTGTCACCGGGTTATATTTCCAGTGGCAACATACTGGGAAAGATGATAGTACTAGCTAGTAACTTATAGCTCCACGTGAGCATTGTCTTTCCGGTTTGTCACCAAAAGTGTAAAGCAAATGAAGTAGCCTATAGCGCACTCTTCTCTAAATGGTGCATGTTAGAATACATTTTATTAGGTGAGACACTTGATATTATTTTGGGTGATTCTCTTGATGCTTATTGTATTTTAGGGTTAAAGCACTATGTCCCCAACCCTCCTCCCCCCCCCCCCCCCATGTATTTTATGGTTTCATTAATGGACAAGGCGTAAGGGCAGCCCTTTTTCAAAAAAAAAAAAAAGAAATATGTGTGCTTGTATGCCCATTCTGCTACTGGAAGGCCTATGAGTAGATTTAGTAACGGGGGAGTACATGTGCTGTGTCTAACTTGAGATTTCCTTTTTTTAAAAAAAAAATTAGATAAAAAAGACATTCCTGTTGTGCGGAAGCATAACGAACACAATATTGATATGAAACTAGATGAGCAACCAAACAACGAAAAAAAAAAACACAAGAACACGAGAATTTATAGTGGTTCACTCAATCAATGTGATTGAGTTACGTCCACTTTCGAAGCCGGCGAGAAATTCCACTATAATCAATTGGAGAGAATACAATTAGAGTTTAGCAATAAAACTCTCTACTCAAAACCCCAATACAATTAGGTTAATTGTCTCACTCTCTCACACCAAACTACATTGGCGACAGCAGACGTATATATATGTATCATAGTTAACCTAGGCATGCATATATATCCTAATTAACCTAGGTCTCTTGCCAACGTGATCTTCACCATGGGCTTCTCAACTTTTTGTCCACCTATTCCATTAAAGCCAATATTCAATAATCTCCACCTTGGCTTTACTTGATGTAAATTGTCCAAATTAAAACTTCAAAACCAATCGCCGCTCCGACATCCCCTTAGGGAATTTCAAATTCTACAAACACCAATCAAGTTCAAGCAATGCTTGAACTTGCTCAATGGAACTGACTTTGTGGATTATCTGCAGTTCCAATTTTGAGGGGTTGAACATCAGCATCCTCCACCATCTGATGAATCTTGTGAAATTTAACATTGATATGTTTAGTACGAGCATGAGTAACTTGGTTCTATGCTAAATGAATAGCACTTTGACTGTCACAAAAAATATCCACATATTCTTGAATAATTCCCAAGTTCTCAAGCAAACCATGAAGCCAAACTGGTTCTTTTGCACCCTCGATCTCTTACCGCCATGTACTTAGCTTCTGTACTCGATAAAGCAATTGTAGATTGCAAATTCGACTTCCAACTCACCAGTCCACTAGCAAGAGTAAACACATAAACTGTAGTAGATCGGCACTTATCCAAATCACCCGCGAAATCAGAGTCCATATATCGAACAACACACTGACTCGTCTTATCCTGCTGAAAAACCAATCCAACATCCACAGTACCAAGAATATACCGTAGAATCCACTTCACTGCTTGTCAATGACCTTTACCTAGGTTATGCATATATCTGCTCACCACACTTAAGGCCTGTGAAATATCAGGTCTAGTACACACCATACAATATATCAAGCTACCAACAACACTAGCATAAGGAACTTTGGCCATATACTGCATATCATCATCTATGGTAAGAGACATAGTAGATTTAAGCTTAAAGGGAGAGGCAAGAGGTGTACTTACAGGTATAGATTTATCATTCATGCCAAACCTATGTAGTACCTTCTTCAAAATTGCTTCTGTGACAAACAAGCTTTGCCTCTTGATTTATCTCTTTCAATTTCCATGCCCAAAATCTTTTTAGCTTCTCCCAAGTCCTTCATCTCAAATTCACCACTCAATTGTGATTTCAATTTATTTATCTCCGGCCACCTTACTCTTAAGTGCAATTAAAATATCATCAACATATAAGAACAAATATATGAAGGTCCCATCCTGTAGCTTGCGAAAATAAACACATGGATCATAAAGACTCCGAGTGTACTTCTGACTGAACATAAATTTATTAAACCGCTGGTACCACTGCCTTAGAGATTGTTTCAAACCATACAATGATTTATGCAGTTTACAGACCCAATTTTCTTTATCAGCAATTTTAAATCCTTCTGGCTGAGTCATATATATCTCTTCTTTTAATTCACCATGTAAGAAAGCAGTTTTTACATCAATCTATGCTAACTCAAGATCAAACTATGCAACTAGGGCCAATAAAATACGAATAGAAGAATGCTTAACAACAGGAGAAAATACCTCACTATAGTCAATTCCTTCTTTTTGTGCGTAGCCTTTAGCTACCAATCTAACCTTATACTGCGATCCTTCCTTTTTAGCAAACACCCACTTGCAACCAATTGCTCTCTTCCCATGTGGTAATTGAACCAACTCCCATGTTTTATTCTTGTGAAGAGACTTCATCTCCTCACCCATAGCTTTTTCCCACTCTACATAATATGCATGTATGACAGCTTCTTCATAAGTAGTAGGAATTTCTTCTTCAGTAACTGGAAGTGCATAAGTCACCATATCATTAAGCTAAGTTGGCTTTTGAGCATTCCTTTTTCCCTTTATAATTGCAATTTGTCCATCTTGCTGTGTAGACTCTTGGGTTAGATTTCAACATTCATGTCCTCAATATTTGAATTATCTGAATCAATTATAGGACTCACTGGATCAATTGGAGTTTCAATAATTTTTTTCTTTAACTCCACCTGCTGCAAACTCTCTACGGTCATTCTCTGCTCTTGATAATTTTTCTGCTTGTTCTGATCAACCATAATAGCCTCATCAAAAGTCACATCTCTGCTTACAATAACTTTCTTCACATCTGGACACCAAAGACTGAACCCCTTAACACGTGCACCCTCATTAAATCCCAAGAATATAGCTTTCTTGGCCCTTGGATCAAGCTTGCTTTCCCTGACATGAAAATAAGCAGGACAACAAAAAATATGTAAATAGTGATAGTCAGTAGCATGTTTACCAGACCATGCCTCCATGGAAGTTTTTTCCTCAAGTGCAGCAGTAGGTAACCTATTAATGAGATGGCTTGCATACATAACTATCTCAGCCCAAAATTTTTTGTCTAATCTAGCATTAGACAACATACACTGAATTTTCTCCAACAAAGTCTAATTCATACGCTCTGCCACCCATTCTGTTGTGGTGTCTCTCTAACCATGAAGTGTCTCACAATGCCCTCATCTTGACACAGTTTCAAGAACGGATTAGATTTGTATTCACCACCATTATCTAACATGAGCCTCTTAATTTTTCTACCGGTCTAAGTCTCAATCATCTTCTTCCACTTCACAAACTTCATCTTTTTGCTTCATGGTGTACACCCATATTCTTCTAAAGAAGTCATCAACAAAAGAGACATAATAATGCTTACCACCCAAAGATGCAGTTTTGGTAGGTCCCCATCCATTAGTGTGAACATAATCTAGAGTACCTTTAGTCTGATGAAATGCGGTGCCAAGTTTAACTTTAGTATGTTTTCCCAAGACACAATGTTCACAAAATTCTAATTTTTCGGTCTTTGCACTTTTCAATAGACCTAGCTTCACTAATCCCTGCATTGCTTTCTCACCAGCATGTCTAAGACGCATATGCCATAATTTTGTATTGTCTGCATCATCATCTGTAGTCTCAAATATTGCTGTTTCACCTGTCACTGTGCTCCTTTGTAGAAAACACAAATTTCTAAACCTTTCACCTCTCATCATCACAAGTGAACCAGAGACAACTTTAGCAACTCCACTTTTCAATGTAATTGTGTGCCCTTTTGATTCTAAAGTTCCCAAAGAGATATGATTTTTCTTCAAAATTTGGAACATACCGGACATTAGTTAACTCTCTAACTACTCCACCATGCATCTTGAGATGAATTGTACCAATCCCTTTTGTTCTGCAAGGACTGTTGTCTCCCATTAAAACTACTCCACCATTCAACTCCTTGAAAGTAGAGAACCATTCCCTATTAGGACACATATGATGTGACCAACCTGAATCCATAATCCACTTGTCAAAATAACCAACTGCAGATGAACTAGCCAAAGCAAACTCAATCTCATCTTCTTCAAAATCTTCAAAAACTGATGAACAACTCAAAGCAAAATCAAAGTCGTCATCTTCATCATCTCTTACAACATAACTTCAGAACCCTTCTTATCTCTGTTCTTCAACTTAGGACAATCTTTCTTCCAATGACCTTTGTTGTGACAAAAAGCACACTCATCTTTTGCAGGAAATTTACTTCTTGACTTGGAACGAGATTTACCTCTTTTTCCAATAGTTTTTTTTTCTCATCAGATCTACCCCTTACTACAACTGCTTCACCTGAAACATTTTGAAGTTGCTTATCTTTCTTTCAGCACTCATTATTTATCAATGAATTACACACATCATCAAATTTCACATCATTCTTTCCATGCAACAAAGTTGTAATCAAATGCACATACTCGTTAGGAAGAGAATTTAGCAAACACAAAGCTTTATCCTCGTCACTAATTTGCACATCCAAATTAGTCAAATTTGCAAGTATCTTATTGAAATCACTGATGTGTTCAGACAAAGAGACACCTTGTCGATAATTGAATCGGAATAGCCGCATCTTCAAGTGAAACCGGTATTTAGCACTCTTGATCATATATTGGTCTTCTAATTTCTTCCACAACTCTTTTGCAGAAGTTTCTTTCATGCTAAAGAATTTTTGATCTTTAGCAAGGCACATTCTGATAGAACCACAAGCCCACTTGTTAATTCTCGCCCACTCCACATTATCTATATCTATAGGTTTATCTTCCAGAACTATACCCAATTCTTGTTGACACAAGACATCCATCATCTCACACTGCCACATGCCAAAATTGTTGGTGCCATTAAATTTTTCAACCTCAAATTTGGCATTACCAATTGATGGCCTGGTAGTCGACCAACGCGAAGAACCTGAAGACTTAGCACCTTTCTTTTTCTCGTCAACCATGGTTTCCAATCAATGAATCAACTCCCAATTAAGAACCAGAGCTCTGATACCAGTTTGTTGTGCGGAAGCATAACAGACACAGTATTGATATGGAACTAGATGAGCAACCAAACTGTAACGCTCCAAGCTGCTCCTCACCAGCTTAAGCACGTCATAGTGCCGCGAGTCTCTAAAACATAAACCGAACGCTCGATTTACATCCTAGAGAACCGCTAGGCATTTTGTTTGAAATTTTTTTTGTATAAACACAGTGGAAGCTACAAATATTTTTGAGGTGAAAATCTTTGAGTTGTTAAAATTTATTTCATTCGTCCAGAACTTGAAATGAATGCTCACTCGGGAGGTACGAACTTCAAGGAATGAGAATTCAACTAAATTTGACACAAGGCTAACTATCAACAAGTCTTGGAATACAAAGTTCGAGAAATGGAATTTAGAATAAAGTCCAAATGATGGTTTACCGAACTTGTTCTGCGCACCCAGCTCCATCTGCTATTGTCCCGTCTCCAGTGCACAGTACCTACATCCACACTGTTGTAGAGGTGAGATTTCGTCCTCGCTACTCAATAGGAACTCTACCTCGACTAGAATTCAAACCAATAAATAAATTTTTAGGCTGCCCAGTATGAACACATGCTTAAACCAAATATTTCAAGAAACAACAAACATTTAAAAATGGTTTCTAACTTGAAAATTGATGCAAGATACTCAAATACGCGCGCTGAATCTTACCCGATGGCCAGTCCCGTCGACCCACTACACGACCTTACCTCAATTAATTTATAAACCAGGTAAGCATAGCGAGAGCGTCCGCTACCTAGCTACACACACGGAATCAAGTCGTCATTGCGATTGTTCACTGTCCGACCGGTGTAGCTAACCCTCCGAAGGTTTTGGGGATTGAACCCAAGGAAGTCAGTGCCACCCTTCACTCTCAAGGCATCACATTTCTCATTTAACTTAACCAAACCACACAGCTAAACATGCATCATATTAAAACAATTTAGCGAAACAAAATCACACATCGAGGAGAGTCCCAAATCCCTACCTGGATTCTGATGTTTTCTCTCACGTACTCCGAGAGTCGCAAACCTTCCGTTTCTCGGGTAACTGGAGTCCTAAGTTCCGACATTTCGATCGTTAATAATCTATTGAACAAATATTTGAAATCTCAACGATTAATAAATCGTCTAACCAACTTTTCCTGGTTTGACCAGGAGTTTACCAAGTGTTTGGCTCCAATTTTGTTGCAGCTGGTCAACAGTCTCTTTTCTGCGCAGGCGTGCCAGCACTGTTTGGGTGCGGTCGTCGGGGGTGTCCCTTGACCTGACTTCTGTCAAGCGATTGTAGACGAGGAGAGCACCAACCTCGTCGTGGGATTCTTTATGCCTCGTGGCGAGGACTTTTGTTGAGCTTCTTGAAAATCACAATCGATACTCGATGTTGTAGATCGAGCAGAGCGAGAACCACTGGGAAGTAGAGAGAACTTGCTAAAGCGTGACTTTAGCTTGGCTGGGTTGCTAGGGCGTTACCCTTGCTTGGCTGGTTCTGTAACCGTTGTGGTCGCGGCACTACCGTCGGCTCCCGAGGAGACTAGGACCGAAGCACGTTGACAGAGGGTTTGGTGGCACTGAAAGTCGGCTTCTGAGAAGACTAGGACTAGGAGTGTGATCACCTATAAGAGAAAGAGAAGGAAAGGAGTTGCTCTTAGAGAGGTTTGCTCTAGAGAGAACTTAGATCATCTTAGAGATGTTTTGATGTATGAATGAGTCCTATGTTCTATGTTGTAGCCTCTATTTATAGGCTACCAAGCAACACTATTTGGCCTTAAACAACTCATAATGGGTTAGGTTTTAGCACTAAACATTAATGGAATGTTAGGTTTGAATACTTAAACACTTAATGGAATTTGTTAGGTTTAAGTCATTTTCTGCTCCCTTATCCTTCAATTTTTATCTCCACTAAGAACTAAGATTCTGTTAATGCTCAAAGTCTGGCGGTAGCCAAACCTCCGTTTAACGCGGGTCCGACGGGCGGACCGCTACTCTGTATACTTGGTGATTCTTGCTGGCTGCCAAATGAAAGATAGGACGTCAGAGGGAGACCGCGTTGGCCGGTCTTCACTTCTCCGATGCCTAAGTCAGTTGATATATAGGCAGCACAATAATAAATGAGTAGTTAATGCGTAAATAATGAAGGGAGAAGAGAGGACCTTTTATAGGTGAGGAGAGGTTTGATCTTCTCCTTGTTTTCGATGTGGGACTGATATGCCTCAGTTCCCAGTTTCAGTAACTTCTGATGCCGCCTTGGCAGAGTGCGTGGCGGCGCGTCAGCGGTGATCCTGGGGAACTCTTGTGCTCAGGCCGTGGCCCGCCTGGCTGCCTATCTGTGGGTTACTCCTTTGACGGTAGTTGGTACCTCTGGCGGTACGATGAGTGTGGCTGATTATAGCTAATTATGCTTTGCAAACGTACAAGTAGGTACAAGTCCCCCAAGTCCCCAGTCAAGGAGGGCAATCTTGGTTGGGGAGTTGATCGGCGGTTTCAAGCGTTTTCTTCCGCTAGACTTTTGCAAAAGCATAATTAGCGTCAGTGCGTTGTCAACCATGGATATTACTGAGCAAACGCTTTATACCCTTTCGGGTGGGCCCCTGCTAGGCCCCCCAGGGAGTCCCCCACTCCCCGGCTAAGATGGACCTCCGGATGGTCGCAAAATTTGTTTGGTGAGGGGGAGCTGCACGGAGCAGAGGGTGTTGGGTAGCGAACCCAATCTTTAGTACCCGAGTGACGGGGGTCAACGTACCTGATCAGGGCCGTCGTAGACTGTTGACTAGTCCCCGTGTCCCGTAGGGACGATCTGACGGTAATGCCGCGTGGCGGTCATTTGTCAGAATGAGGCGTGGCCTCGGGATCCGCCGCTGGCGGGAGTCCCCCCGCTGGTCTAGAGCAGTAAACAGCGTCCAGTGGACGTGCTTGGCGCTGCTTTATTGAGCGGTACCACGCTGAATAAAGTACGAGACTTGCCAGATAAAAGAGGTTTCCGCTAGAGGTGTGTAGCGGAAGGCGCCCCGTTTGTATGATGACAAGGGAGAAGTTCCGCTGTTGGGAGACTTCGTGAATAACAGCGAATGAAAAGTTCCGCGGGCGGGGTTCCGCTCAGCGGAGACCGTCACTTGGAGAAGACAAGTGAGAAGTTCCGCTGGCGGGGTTTCGCTCAGCGGAGACCGTCACTTGGAGAAGACAAGTGAGAAGTTCCGCTGGCGGGGTTTCGCTCAGCGGAGACCGTCACTTGGAGAAGACAAGTGAGAAGTTCCGCTGGCGGGGTTTCGCTCAGCGGAGACCGTCACTTGGAGAAGACAAATGAGAAGTTCCGCTGGCGGGGTTTCGCTCAGCGGAGACCGTCACTTGGAGAAGGGCGTACCTCGGATTGCTTCCGTGATACGCCGTGACACGTGGCAAAGACCTAGAGGGTTAGCGTGTGGAGACGCGTCTCCTCAGTCCGGCCGTCTTCTCCTTATTAATGCGAGTAATGATGGATTTCGTAACCGAGGCAACGCCTCGGTTAACCCGGAGGGTTAGTGCGAACAGGGGACACGTGTACGGCCGGGGTGTGATGTCGTTTTTCTAGCGGACGGCCCAAAAGCCTTTGACGTTGACATAAAAGGGGGGGAACGTATTGAGAAGGGACATCAGAAAATCCTTTCGAACTGTTTGTCGTCTTCAAGCTCTGCCCAGCCGAGATTTGCAGAGAGAGTGCCATGCGCTGGTGGAGTTCTCGTGGTCGGAGATACGAAAAACTTCCGCCGTCGGGGCATAGCGAGTATCAGGACGCCAGAGAGTTCACAACTGAGTTGAGTGTTCTGGTTATCTCTCTTTGGTTTCGTGTTTTTGTCGATTTATGGGTTTGGTGTTTGTGTCTGGGATTGGTGTTTGAACTGGGCTTCTTGATGTTCGTCGGGGGTGTAAGATGGGATTTGAGGGTAGGTGACGGTGTTTAACAGAGAGTTGTCAGTTAGGGTTTTGCTAGATGGTTGAATCTGGGTGGAGGGGGGTTTGTTCATATTTTGGTATTTTCTGGGTAGCTGTTCGTGGTGTTTCTGTGCTATACCTGATATAGGGATAGGTTAGATCCTTCTGTGGGCTAACTGATTTGGGTTTTAGGGTTTGGGATGGCCAACGTCGTAGAGATCTCGAGCAGTGAGGACTCCGGGTCTGACGTGTCAATCAGTGCGGCGGATAGGGTTTTTATTGACTCGTTGCGTCCGTCTGCCCGTGCAGGAACCTCTCTGCCAGAGCCGTTAGACATCGAGCCGCTGCAAACCATACCCTGGGAAGTTGTCATGGGCCGTACGTCGCGACCGGAGAGTTCTAGGGCGGGTGAGGAAGCTGCTGCGCGGGAGAGGAGTGAGGAGCGGCTAGCAAGTAATAGTGCCGCCAGTGGTTCCGCTGGCGGGGGAAACGTGACGGGGGAGGAAACAGAGTCGGCGTGGGTTCTCCAGGATGGGACCCCCGTCGACGAGGCGGGAGGGCGGATGACTGCCGCCGCGGTCAACCGGCTGAAGCGGACATACCGGCTGCCGGGAGTGGTGAAACTTCGTCAACCGACGGCGGATGAGAAGGCCTCAATCCTTCCAGCGGGGTTCGCCGCCGTTCACGAGGCAATATTCCGCCAGGGGGTGACGTTGCCGCTAGTGCCCAACCTTCAGATCCTGGTGTGTGAGTTCGGCGTCGCGTTTGGGCAGATCTGTCCCAACATGTGGCGGTTGATGCTGGCGATGAACTCCTTGTGGCGGCTATCCGGGTGCGAGGGGCCGACGGTGGCGGAGGTTTTGCACTTCTACGAACTGGTGTACGTTAAGCGCCAAGGTTGTAGGGGGCAAGTAAATTTGAGCCGCCGGCAGGGAGCGCCCAAGCTGATAGAAAATTTGAGGGATTCGATGTCCTACTGGCGGGGGACGTTTTGCGTGGCGATGACGGGGTGGGAGTATCAAGCGGAGTCCAACCAGGGGGAGCCGACGTTTAGGATTAAGTCGGAGTTTCAGCCAATCCGAGGTTGTCCGTCGATCTCCGCTGAACATAGTTGGCGGTTTATTGTATATATGTTGCAATCGTTTGACTGACACCTTCTGTTGTTTTACAGCGGGACTGCGCTACAATCTGACGCGAGAGGAAGAGTGCCGGGTTGTGCGCATCAAAGGTTGTTGGAAGAATCGCAATTTGTTGGACTTCCGTCTCCTCACCGGCTGGGAGCTGTTGGTCGATCAGCAGCTGACGCGCGCTATTGGTAAGACATCTCCGCCACATTGTATCTCTTGGTAACTTGGTTAAAGCTAACGGGTGTTTGCATGTTCTCAGAGACTCCGCCAGGCAACAAAGCGAGCCGTGACGCCTTTGACAAAGCCATGGACCGTGCGGAGATAGACAACTTCCTGGAGACAATGTATGCTTCAGGCGAGGTGGCCCAGAGAACAGTCGTGAACCCGGAGACGCTGGAGGTGAGCGCATCCGAGGTGCCGGTGACGCTGCCCATGCCGCACCACTCTCACCTAGGCGCCGACGGTCTGCCCAGCGTGCAGGCGGATGGACAAGCGAGCGGGGGAAAAAAGGGATCCTCTGCCGCGCCGCAGAAGGAAAGGGTGGTTGGCACCCGACGCGGGCCACAGAGAGAAAAAGTCGTGGCTCCAGTGGAGGCTGCCGCCGCTGCGGTGGGGAGACAACCGCCGAAGGGGACTAGGGCTGCGCCCACTGGAGATACCCGGTCGATCCTGCGGAAGCGGCGCCAGTGTGATTCGGACGGGGAGGAGGATGATGACGAGACCCTCGAGGTCCACAGGCAGAAGAGGAGCCGACCAGACCCGTCGAAGGCTCCTGTGACGGCCGAGAGAGAGATGCCCGTGAGCGATCTGGACTCCTTCGCTGCCTTCACCGAGTTCATGACCGACAGTGAGCGGGAGTTTCTCTATCACTTGTGCGAGCGGTTGGGGTTCGGCGGTCTGGCAGGGATGACGCGGCCCACGGCGATCGAGCAGTCGCCCTTTAGCTCAGCCTTTGGGCACCTGGCGGTGGGGCTGAACGAAATGTTCTTGGCGGCCTCCAAGCAACCCCGAATTGAGGGACAGCTCCGGGAGGAGGTTAAGAGGCTTGAGAGGGAGCTGGCGGAGGCCAAGGACAGGCTGGCGGATGTGGAGCGACACCTGATGAAGGCGGACTGTGACGCTGCTGACGCTCGAGGCAAGCTAGAGGTGGCCATCCAGCGGGACATAGAACGAAATGACCAAGTCTCCAAGCTGGAGCAAGACAAGGCCTTGCTGCAAGAGCGTGTGGCCGCCAAGGAGAAGAAAATTGACATCCTGCAGCGGGAGTCTGCCGCCAGGCAAGGGGAAGTGAAGAGACTGGAGGGTGAGTTGACCCGGTTGAGGGATGATGGAAGCCGGGCCGCCGCCGCCGCTGTGGAGAATTTCAAGCAGTCGGCGGAATACAAAAACGCGCTGAATGAAGCGGCGAAGGCCGGCGCCCTAGCGAATGTCGAGATGCTGCAAGCGAAGGGTGCCATTGATTGGGCCAAGGCGTCCCTGCCCAAAGCGCCGCAAGCAAAAAATGTAGCGCAGACGAAGAAACCCCCGCCAGTACCCAGTCCCCCAGCAGGTGGCAGCTCAGGCAGCGGGTATCATACTCCGGTGGATGGGACCATAGAGACGCCAAGTCCCACCGCTCGAGGGACTGACCAAACAAGCTGCGCACAGCCGCCGCAGTCCGAAGTAGGCGACGCCGGGGCCAACCCCTGATATGCCGGGAGTGCTCTGTTTTGATTGTGTAGCCGCTGAGGCTGAAAATATATGTACTCTTTTTTCTTTTCTTTTTTTTGTTGTTTTTTTTTTTTTTTGTTGAATGTAAGGAACAAGTTTTGGGTGGGGAGTCCCAGCCCTGAATACACGAAGTATGGAATTTTTGATGTTGTGTGGTGACATGTCTATACCGCTAGAGTTTTGACTTAGGATTTTCTTTTGCAATCAATGAAAAATTAAAGGAATTAAGATTGGTCCAAGTGCACAACGTAGCGGACGAGGTCCGCTGACGATTGCTGGCGTTGCCAGCTGCCCTCAGTGCTAGACTTGGTAACAATGGTTTGAATAATTCCTCATTTCATTGATAACTGACTGGTCAGTGTTAACAAAAGTGGGGATGTACCCGTTGGGTAGCTTCCCTTAGCTAAATATTGAACAAAAATTTAGCTAAGTCAAGATGCTCCTGGGTAGCGACATGACTATTTGTAGTAATACCGAAGGTGTTCGGTATTCCAAGGATGGGTCGTAGTGACGCCATCCTTGTCCATTAAGTAGAAGGTGCCTGGGCTAACGACTTCTACTATTTTATATGGACCTTCCCAAGTTGGGCGGAGTTTTGTTGGTGCTGGAATGACTTCCTTCATTACCCAGTCCCCCAGTTGGAGGTTCCGGGCTTTGACTCTGGCGTTGTAGAAACGCGATACTCGTTGCTTGTTTTGCAGGTTTTGCAAATGGGCCTTGTGTCGTTTTTCCTCTAGGAGGTCCAAGTCCAGGTTGATGCCATCGCCGTTGGTCTCTGGGTGGTAGCACTCGACCCGAGCGGTGGGTTGAGCTACCTCGACAGGCAGAACGGCCTCAGTTCCGAACGTCATACAGAAGGGGGTTTCACCAGTGGCGGACGATGGAGTCGTCCTGATGGCCCATAGCACTTCTGGAAGCTTTTCCGCCCACAAGCCCTTGGCAGTGTCGAGTTTCTTTTTTAGCAGCTTCTTGATTATCTTGTTTGCCGCTTCGACCTGGCCGTTGGTTTGGGGGTGGACGACAGAGGCAAAGCTCATCCTGGTGCCCAGATTGGCGGTGAATGAAATGAGCTCCTCATTGTTGAACTGTGTGACGTTGTCTGTAATGATTGTGTGTGGGACACCATAGCGGCAGTAAATGTTTTTCCAGAGGAAGTGAATGACTTTGGCGGTAGTGATGGCCGTCAGTGGCTCAGCCTCTATCCACTTGCTGTTGTAGTCAATAGCGACAATGATGTACTTGAACTGTCCTTTGGCGGTTGGGAATTTTCCCATCAAGTCGAGGCCCCATGTAGAGTGGACCCATGGACCGATGATGACTGATAGTGGTTCCGCCGGCGCGTGCGGGAGATCGGCGAACTGCTGGCATTTGTGGCAAGATCTTGACACCTGCCGGGCGTCCTCACCAAGCGTAGGCCAAAAGTAGCCCTGTCGCATTGTACGATTGGCCAGGGATCTGGCGCCCGAGTGGTTTCCGCATTCCCCGCCATGGATTCCTGCCAACACGACCTTTCCTTCCTCCGGGGTTAAACAGCGGAGGTTGGGGTGAGTGAACCCCTGGCGGTAAAGCTTGCCATTCTGGATATTGTAGCGGGTTGCTCTCCGCTGAATTTGGCGTGCCCTGACCTTATCCTCGGGTAATGTGCCGCTGCGCTTGTATGCAGTGATCTCGTCCATCCAGCTGGGGTTGATTTCAATGTTGAAGATTTCTGCTAGGGTCTTTGTGATGCTGGGCTTGTCGAGGCATTCCACCTTTGTGTCCGCTGGACTTTGATGTGGCTGGGCGGTTGCCAGTCTCGCCAGGGAATCAGCCTTGGCGTTCTTTTCCCTGGGGATTTGTGTGATGGTGTGGAAGTTGAACTTTTTTAGCAATGTTTTGACATATCCCAAGTATGCCGCTAACTGTTGGTCCTTGGCCTGGAAGCTGTCGTTGACCTGGTTAACGACTAACTGAGAGTCGCTGAATATGTTGACGCTGTCAGCCCTTGAGTCAATGGCGAGGAGTAAACCGGCGATAAGTGCCTCGTACTCCGCCACATTGTTTGAAGCTTTGAAGTTGAATTTCAACGCGTACTCCGCGTTCAGTCCCCCGGGTCCTGTTAGGATGACTCCGGCGCCGCTGGCCTTGGTGCTGGCGGATCCGTCCACATGTAGGTTCCAATCCGACTGGAGGGGACTTGCCTCCCCGACGGTTACCCCTTCCGCTCCGGGTACCATCTCTGCACCGGGTTCAGGTTGATGTTCGGTGAGTTCAGCGATGAAGTCCGCCACTGCCTGGCCCTTCATGGCGGTTCTTGGTTTGTATTCTATGTCGAACTCGCTGAGCTCGATGGCCCACTTGCTGAGGCGCCCCGAGTGTTCAGGGTTCTGCATTACTTGCCTCAGCGGTTGATTGGTTAACACATGGATCGTGTGGGCCTGAAAGTATTGGCGGAGGCGCCTGGCGGAAACGATAAGTGCAAGGGCCAGTTGTTCCAAGGGAGGATACCTTGTCTCCGCTCCGTTCATGCCTCTGCCGGCGTAGAAAACCGGGAGCTCATCTTGGCCTTCCCTTCGGACAATTGCGCAACTTACCGCTGATGCGGATACCGCTAGGTATATGAATAGGGTTTCTCCTTGGACGGGGACGGAGAGGAGTGGGACTGCCGCCAGATATTCCTTCAGGCCCTGGAACGCCGCCTGACATTCTGGATTCCAGTCGATGACCTTCTTTTGTGTTGTTTTGAGGAGTTTGAAGAATGGGGCACACTTATCAGTGAGTCGAGAGATGAATCGAGAAAGGGCGGTTAACTTGCCCTGGAGGCACTGGACGTGCACCTTATACTCGGGGTCCGCCAGGTCAAGGATGGCCTGGACCTTGTCTGGGTTAGCCTCGATGCCCCGTTCGCTGACAATGTACCCCAGGAATTTGCTAGCGGTGACCGCAAAGAAACATTTTTCCGGGTTGAGGCGCATACCATAGGCCAAGAGAATGGTTACTATGATCCTGAGGTTTGCCACATGTCCGCCGGCCTTTATGCTCTTAACTAGCATGTCGTCCACGTAGACCTCGATGATTTTTCCCAGATGCTCCGCGAACATGGCGTTCATTAACCGCTGGTAAGTGGCACCGGCGTTCTTCAGACCGAAGGGCATGACATTGTAGCAGTAGAGGCCTTTGTCGGTCTTGAAGGTTGTGCATTCCTGGTCGCTGGGGTGCATTTTGATCTGATTGTATCCGGAGAAAGCGTCCATCATGCTGAGGAGCTCATGACCGGCGGTTGAATCGACCAGCTGATCGATACGGGGTAGCGGGAAACTATCCTTTGGGCATGCCTTGTTGAGGTTTTTGAAGTCAACACACATCCGCCACTTGCCGCTGGGCTTTTTGACCATCACCAGATTTGAGATCCACTGGGGATAGATGACTTGGCGGATGAATCCGATGTCCTGGAGCTTGGCGACCTCTTCTCCGATCGCCCGGTATTTTTCCTCATCGAAAGCCCTCCGCTTCTGCTTGATGGGATAAAAAGAGGGTTTGATGGTCAGTTTATGAGTGATAATCTCAGGGGAGATACCTGGCATGTCCGCGTAGGACCATGCAAAGACGGAGGCGTTATGACGTAGGAATTGAATAAGTTCTGCCTCTACTTCTGGGTCTAGTTGGGCGCCTATGCGAACTGTCCGCTCAGGGTGCTCATCTGAGATGCAGACAACTTTCAAGGATGTGTCCGGGTTGACCGGCTCCTTCCTTACATACTTCTCCTCCTCATCCCTAGGGTCCTCGAAGATATTTGGTGGCGGTGCCTGGTTTCCCACTGTCAGGACATCATGGCGGCGTGTTGACCGTGCCACAGTCGTTGAATAACACTCGCGTGCCAACTGCTGGCTTCCCCGCACGCTGCCCGTGCCGTTAGGTGTGGGGAACTTCATGAGAAGCATGTATCCGGCGATAATGCACTTAAGCTTGTTGAGCGCCGGTCGTCCGAGGATGGCATTATATGAGCTGAGACAATCAACGATTATGAATTCTGTATGTACCTCCGCCATACATGGACTAGCGCCAATAGTCAGCCGCATATAATCAGAACCGAGCGGCTGTGTGACGTCACCAGAGAAGCTGAGCAGTGGCTCATGGTCCTGGAGCAATTTGTTATTCCGCTTGAGATGGCTGTAGCAACCGTTAAAGATGACGTTGACAGCGGACCCGCTATCTACCAATATCCTCCCCACTGAGAACCTACCAAGAATGGCGTCGACCAAGAAGGGGTCATCATGGGGTAGGTGCACCCCGCGCTCCTCCTCCTCAGAGAATGTAATAGGTTCCCAACCCACTTTTGGGACTTTGGCGGATCTCTCGTAACGAATATGGCAGACCTCCTTTGGGTGATTAATGCGTGCATAACGCTTCCTGGCTCTATGAGACAAGCCCGTGATTGGAGCACCGCCGTCGATTGTGTTAATGCGGCCTAACGTCTCTACGTTGGCAATCACGGGTGGCGGTTGGCGCACCTTGAACTGTTCCATCTTGCCTTCACGGTACAAGGTCTCAATTGCCGTCTTCAGTGCGTTGCAGCTGTTGGTATTGTGGCCGCTGTCTTCATGGTATTTGCACCATCTGCCGGTGTTTTTGGGTTTGCCCGTCTTTGGGTATTTTGCTGGAGGAGGTGGCGGGATTTGATCCTTACACTGATTGTATATTTCCTCGTACGAGGTTGTGAGGACCGTGAACACTGCATACCGCTGAGAAGACTCCGTTTGCTTGTTGCGGTTATCTTCCTGGGTTGGGCGGTTGCCCTTGTGGTACTGATCCTTCTGCCGCTTGTTCTGGTAGTGGCCCTGTGGCCATTCCCTCTTCTTGTCGGTTGGCGATGCGGCGGGTGCTTTGTTAACGGTCTCATGATGACTGGAGGTGGGCTGTGTTGCCTTTGCTGGCGTTGCCGGTGGTGGTGGGACTTCTCCATATGTAATGAATTCCGCCTGGGCGTGAATGACCGCCTCACTCATGATATGGTCATATGCCGCATTTGGATGATTGTAGTTGAGGTGATAGAGGAACGGCCCCTTGAGGAGTCCTTGCTTGAAGGCCGCCGATGCCATCGATTTGTCCAGATCGCGGCACTGAGATGCTGCCGCCCGCCACCTTGTGACGAATGCCTTTAGTGATTCGTTCTCTCCCTGCTTGACGCTGAACAGCTGACTCGTGTTATGATGTCCGGCGGACAATAAGATGAACCGGGAGAGGAAGGTATGTGACAGCGCGTTGAATGAGTCAATGGACCCTGGCGGACATTCGAAGAACCAATTCATTGCCTCTCCGTCCAGTGTTTCGCTGAACAAGTGGCAGAGGGTGGGGTCGTCAAATCCCTTGTTGTTGGTGACCTTCTTGAAGGTGTCCATGTGGACGAAGAGGTCGGTTGTACCGCTGTAATGCGACATCTTAGGAGTTTTTGCGTACGCAGGCCTGATAGCTTGTAGGATTGCAGCGGTGAAGGGCCCTGGTCTGGACGTGAAAAGTGGACTTTGAGTTGGTGGCGTGGCGCCCGACTCCGCCCGGACCAGCCTTTGTTCCAACTGTTGCATCCTCTCCAGAATTTGGGCTGTTGCGTCGCCGGCGGGTCCGGCGTATGTACTCCGCTGGGTTTGCCTACGCCTTGGCGCAGGCGGATCACCCTCGGTCCTTGTCCTAATTTCCGAGCGGTTGGTGCGTGGTGCCGACTCTGCCTCCTGTTCCAACATGAGTTGGGGAATGGGCGGCGGTCCCATCCCCAGTAGTTCAGGGGGGTCCAGCGGGACCTGCATCTGTACGACTGGTTCTGGTCCCAATGTACCAGCGTTGGGATGACTACGCCTTGTACTATGCGAATGCTCGCTCTTCACCGGGTTGGCGGTTCTTTCCAACGTCCTTTTCAGGTCATCAAAACGTGACATCAGCGCAGCCACCTGCTTTTGGGCCTCGGTCTTCTCTCTGCGCTCCTCTTCACGTTCTCTGTTTGCCTTGTGAAGGTCTGCCAATGCCAACTCGTACATGGCGGCGAGGTCCTGGCCTGGTGGGCGACTGCTGCCTGGATCCGTCTCACCGCCGGGGTTGGTCGGGGTGTTGAATAGTGCGCGGTTAACACCTACCGCTGGATTGGATGGTTGGGGGATGGCGGATTGGTCTGCCTGCTCCTCAGCGTTTCCCCCGCTACCGCTAGTCATGGTAGTTGTGATGGGATGACCTTTTGTTCAAGGGTTCCCACAGACGGCGCCAATGTTAATGCTCAAAGTCTGGCGGTAGCCAAACCTCCGTTTAACGCGGGTCCGACGGGCGGACCGCTACTCTGTATACTTGGTGATTCTTGCTGGCTGCCAAATGAAAGATAGGACGTCAGAGGGAGACCGCGTTGGGCGGTCTTCACTTCTCCGATGCCTAAGTCAGTTGATATATAGGCAGCACAATAATAAATGAGTAGTTAATGCGTAAATAATGAAGGGAGAAGAGAGGACCTTTTATAGGTGAGGAGAGGTTTGATCTTCTCCTTGTTTTCGATGTGGGACTGATATGCCTCAGTTCCCAGTTTCAGTAGCTTCTGATGCCGCCTTGGCAGAGTGCGTGGCGGCGCGTCAGCGGTGATCCTGGGGAACTCTTGTGCTCAGGCCGTGGCCCGCCTGGCTGCCTATCTGTGGGTTACTCCTTTGACGGTAGTTGGTACCTCTGGCGGTACGATGAGTGTGGCTGATTATAGCTAATTATGCTTTGCAAACGTACAAGTAGGTACAGATTCAACCTTCGATTTCTTCATATGAAATGATCCACCATGAATGTAGATTATTGTGGTAAAATTTCAGAATTTATTTCCATGTGGTTGGGCCGGAAATGCTGCTGGACCTCTTACAGGTCCAGTTTTCCAGTTTTGCTTCTGCAGAAAATTGGATTGATTGTTTGAAGGCCTTACACTCAAAACTAGCTCTGGCACTCTTCATAAGAAATGATCCTTGGGCTGTCTAGAATGGATCTGCAGAGTTTCAGCTCATTTCAAGTTCATTTGGTCAGGCGGACGCTCCTTCTGTTTAGCTCGGTTTCTCCTAGCCGAAGTAGGAAAATGTGCTAAAGTTGACTTTTCATTTCCATGCTTCCATCATTTCCTTTTCTTGCAGCTCGCATAATCTTCCATAGTAGGCTTTATTTAGCCTCTAAATATATATTTCGAACTTGTCGACAATATATAGCTTGAGTCACTGACATTGGCTCAATTTCTCCAAGACGTGCCTTGTGAGGCCAAAATACTTATTTTAGGTCCAAACACCAAGGTTCGACCAACCTTTCCTGATTTGACCAGTGTTTGACCAATGTTTGACCAATCATTTATACATTCACAGATAGTTCCAATTACTCGACGCTTACTTGAAATTGGACTGTCGACCAATTTCCATGCCTTTACCAATTATTTCCAATTTCCTTAAATGTTGCATCACATAGTAATTCTATCGAATTTACTATGGACACCCGGACATCACTTCTGTCAAGCATGTAATACAAGAAACCAATTCCAGTCCAAACACCGATAACAGGTTCATCAATTCATCCCAATTTACTCCCTAATTCAAACATAACTTCAAACACCAAGAATAAGACAACTTTAACATAATCAAACTCATAACCAGTCTATCACAGCACCACAATTCATCCCAACTATCGAAAAGTACCAAAGAGCAGTATTTCAATCCAAGAGTAAGAATTTAGCCTCGAGCTTATGATTAGTAAACTGTCGACTTAACGATCAGCCGCTATCCTCACGTACATGCCCAAACTCCGACAAACAACGAACCGAGGATTCGGTGTACTCCAGGTACCTCTGGAATTTAGCTCTAGTCTAAGCCAACCCACGTCAATAGACGGTGACAAGGTGGAAGGAGAACCAGAAGAGGCCAGAAGGGTCGCCAGTGGCAACGTCGATGGCGAACCCGAAACAAACCCAGAAACCAATTTATCAAAAATTGATCGAATTGAAAATCTAATTGTACTAGTAGGTAGAGCGTGTGTAGAGGAATAAATTTTATACCACATGCAGCCCAAACGGTGGCCGGAGCTAGTCGCCGGAATTTGCAGAACTCGCCGGAAAATCTTCAAGCTTTGGATCGCCGATTCTCCTTCCTCGTGTGATGCATGGATGATCCAAGGCCACAGGTTTTTCGGCGCTGAGGAGAGGAACCTATCGCCTGTGGTCCGCCGCGAAGAGGTGGCCGGAGGAACGATTTCCGATCAGACCCAGTCGCGGGTCGTCCAGTCTGCTATCCGGGTAAGAGAAATCTGATCCTTTCTCGATCCTTCTTGGTCGTTGATCAGATCAGGGGCGTATTTACCGGCTTCTCCAATTAATGTTCGACACTTCGACGGTTATGATGAAATGGTACAAGTTTGACGGCTGAGATTTCATAGTAGAGTTTCTTTATTTTCTAAAATCTCAATAACTTTAGAAAATCAAGATAAATAGCTCGAGTCACCGAAAAATTCCCCGAAAATTCCTACGAACTCGTCGTGTCGTGTAATTTATTATGCAATCTTTAAATCAAGGATTTCACATTATGAAAAGTTCTGAAATTATTCTCGAGCACCTTTAATAATCTCTGAGATCGTAAATAAAATAATTACCAAACGATCTCAATCAAGCTCGATAAATTTTTCGGGCTCACACAATAACACAAACAATGAAAAAAAACAAAACACAAGAACACGAGAATTGATAGTAGTTCGCTCAATCAATGTGATTGAGTTATGTCCACTTTCGGAGCCGGCGAGAAATTCCACTATAATCAATTGGAGATAATACAATTAGAGTTTAGCAATAAAACTCTCTACCCAAAACCCCAATACAATTAATTGTCTCACTCTCACACCAAACTACGTTGGCGGCAGCAGACATATATGTATAGTGTGTGTGTGTGCGTATCCTAGTTAACGAAGGCATGCATATATATCCTAATTAACCTAGCTAGGTCTCTTGCCAACATAATCTTCACCATGGGCTTCTCAACTTTTTGTCCACCTATTCAATTAAAGCCAATATTCAATAATTCCTCCATAAGTCTAGATCAATTTGGTCGTAGATCTGGTTTTTAATTCCAGGGTGGTCATAGGTCATTGGATCAATCATCTCTGGAATCAATTGTCCAGATGCATCAAATAGCCTAAATAACAAGCAAACCATGTCCATTAAGTTCGAAGACATGGCAACATCTGACATTCTGTATGATTCTGGAAATTCTTGTCCGGTGGGGGCATAAATGCTTATTAACCTACGCTCTACAACCTTTTGCCCTGATCGCAATCCCTACGAAAACCAGCCTTAGCAAGTTAGCATAGCTTCTTGCTAAACTCACATATATAATCGTATGCTTTGTTCATGTTTGACTTTAAGGTTGACTATCATGCTCTGCCTTTTGCAAAGTATAGCTGAAGAACAATCTCCTTATCCTTCTTAGCAATAGGTTCCAGTAACCCTGCAAACTCTGGTGAGGCCACCTTCTAGTGTTGTTTCAATCCACTCCCTTGCCCCAACTGTGCAAGTAAAATGAACTACAGTTGCATCCTTTGGACTCCTACTAGTGCTTTAGTAGTGAGTGAGGGTCCGAATGTTTAAATTTGTATCAAGGCTTTTGCCCCTTCTACCAAGGAAAAATGGCCAGAAAAACTTCAATGTAGATTTCTCTTTTTCTTATTTTTGTGGCTTGTCGGGTAAATTTTTGACCAAAAAACAGTTGTAGTTGAAAGGGAGTGGGATGATGTCAATGTAGTTCCTTCGTACCCCATAGCTCATCAATTTGCCGGATCATTCTTGGTACAAAAATAAAGCATCCATTTTTCAAAATGCAGCGCCCCAATGAACTTGCCTCTCCAATCCACTTGACCACCCGCGAGGGTAAGATTCTTTGTGCAATATTGCAACATATTACCAGTTATGGATGAATGTTGTCGATTCTTCTAAAAAAGATGGTGTGGGGTGGTAAGAACAAGTTTTGGCTCGACGCTATTTTAATCAATCGATGATGTATCTTGTTGATATAGATGTGTTGTGCTTTCTTGTTTATATCGGCTGAGGTGTTTAACAATGCCACATGTTAGTCCTCTTTACTGTGCCAGGTTCTTGAGGCCGAATCATATTAAATTCAAGGAGGTGAGTAGCAAGGAAATTGAACTGGCCGAATCATATCAAATTAACACAATAATTCTCTTATTAATACACAACTTATGTTCAACAACTTTTGGTTCCATGCGTTCAGTATATTACATTACGTCGCCAAACAGTAAATCTTACACAAGGGCATGGTTGTAGTCGTGAAAGTGAAAGATTTTGTAGATAAAATGAGCCAGCCATTTTGAACCTGCAAAGCAGAGTAGAGCAGTTGCAAGTAGCGCAGTTCTTGGAACCACTGATGATAGCACTCCTTGCTTGATTGCAGCGACAATTCCAAGTAAAGAAAATGAGACAACCTGCAATACGACTTTAAGCACGCTTAGAGCTTTGTGGGCAGCATTGCAACTGCGGCAGTTCACCACATGAGACCAGTACCTGAAAAGGTTGTGCACAATTCTCCTTAGTGAATCAGATGACTTACAATAATCTGCAACCTTAGTTATGAGGATCACAACACAACCAGGAAAGACATTTGCTTGTATTTTAATGGCATTTGTATCGCCATAATAGAAGTATTCTAAACACATGAGCTTTCACCAAACCTTGCATTTCCAAGACTTGTGCAACGAACTACTTTGCTGTCTCCAAAATTTTACAGATGACAGTAAATTGGCACCAATTTTCTGAACTAAGAAGTTGATTAAACTAAAGTTTGATGCATCTTTGGTGTTGCATGAAAGTTACCTGTCCAACAACTGTTCTTTAGGAGGAGTGGGGGGAAGCGCCCCAGTGAACTTGCCTCTCCAGTCTACTTGACCACCCGCATACTTGTTTAACCACTTTCGGAAACCAGCGACAGGGGCATCTGACTTTGTTGGCAGAAAACAGGCTTTCTGCCACTGGGTAATACCAGCATCCATTATCCTACGTTCCTGTACAATAAGAACCCGAGAGCGTCAGAAAATGTAACTTCATTCCATGATCATGTTTCTCTTGTAAAAAAGTCCAGGAGAAGAGGCTTGCAATTTCTAGGACTTGATTCCAACTTAAAGTGCCACGAGTACAAATTTATGATATAGGAATGGGGAAAGAAAAAACAGTTTTTTCTCTCTACGTATGAAAGAAAGCTCAAAATTCTAAAACACTCGTCAAGTGTTAGAAAATTAATAGTGTTCGGACTAGGTATTACCAAGGTTACATGTAGAAATTCAAGCCATCATCAACATAGGAAATTAAAAGGAAAAAAAAAAAAGATGAATTTATCAAAATAACTCAGAATTAATGTATGCACTGACCCAAAGTACCAAAATTATCCCACTTACCCTAGCAACAGATTTGTATTCTATGACTATTCTACCCTCTTCATGCCAACTCTCTCAACCCCCCCCCCCCCCCCGGGGATCCACCACTCTCACTCGATCCTTCCTTGGATTCATTTACGAGTCTTCCTGCTCCGATTGAGCCACTTTGAAGCGGAAGTACTAGTCCATGGCAGAAGATGGTGTCAGCGGCGGCGGCGTTTCAATCGAGGAGCATCATCATCACCACCTCAGGCCTGAGAAGAAATCGGCGACTATTTTGGTGTCGGGCCATGGATACAACCGACTGTCCGATGAGCTCGTCTAAATATGAAGTCAGCGACTCCGGCGTGGCGCCTACAGTCTCGTCGGCGCAGGTGTTTAGGCCAGTGGCGCCAGCAGTGTTGAGGACCGAGGACGATCGCTTTGGTAGCAAACCTGTAGACGGTTGCTACAGTTGAAGGTGCCATTTGCTCTATTTGTGTGGAAGGTTTTCAGGTAGAAGAAGAAGGAGCTATAGGTGGTAGAGGTAAGCAGGTTCCTTGTGGCCATGTCTATTACCAAACTTGCATAGCAAAGTGGCCTTCTGGAGGGAGAGAGAGAGAGAGAGAGAGAGAGAGAGAGAGAGAGAGAGAGAGAGAGAGAGAGAGAGAGAGAGAGAGAGAGAGAGAGAGAGAGAGAGAGAGAGAGAGAGAGAGAGAGAGAGAGAGAGAGAGAGAGAGAGAGAGAGGAGAGAGAGAGAGGTGCCTAAATCAATTTTTTTGGGGGGGTCAAATATTGCAGGTTTGATTAATATCCATATTTGTTATACAGGACAAAAAGGTAATCGAGTAGTGGTACAACACAAAAGAGTAATCTCCTCATTTATTTGCGCCCGGGGATGACATAAAGGTTTATTAGGGGGTAATAAAGGTTTATTGGAGGGGCAATAAACCTCTCCGACGATCTCTTCGGGGACCTCCGGCGAGGTTTCATAAACTTTTATTGCCCCTCAATAAATGTCTATTTAGGGGCAATAAATGTTTATTAAGGGGGCAATAAATCTCTCCAGTGACCAATGAGATCTATACGATCTCTTTGGGGACATCGGGCGAGGCTTTCAGAGAAGTCTGGCGGCCGGCGATCGGTGCCCGGAATCAGGCGACCGGTGGCCGGACTCCAGTGAAGTCTCCTATAGCTTCTCTCTCTCTCTCTC